>NW_028186923.1:1956790-2084525 GCF_003343005.1 Rhea americana
GGTATTATGTAGCTAATATCTAGATTAAAACATATCAACCTAGGAAGACATAGAACTACTTTTACCAATGTTTATCTGCCATTTCTTACTATTTTACCAAACTTGTCTTCAACTTACATGTATTTCAGGCTGGATGTTTCTACCTTCCAGAACTTTTTTGTGATGYTTCACAGATCTATCGTACAGTCTGCTACATAAATTAAAATTTTGTCCGTGTCCCTGCTGCTTAGTCATAAATGTTTAATTGTCTGCTCATGCTCATCATCATGAAAATGTAGACCTTAAACATCTCTTCCAATTCTGTTGTTAGTCTTACTACTWCTTATAGTCCATAATGGCACCATCCTGTTGTCATAGTAATCATGGCATCTTTGATTACACCTGAATCAATGTCCAGGTTTTTAACTTTTTTTTTTTTTATTTATTTCTCCAAAAGTGGATCTGAACTACAGCAAAACCTATGACTGGAGGTCAAACACATGCTCTTTGAAATTAAGTAGCTGAGTATTAGTTTGAGCTGCAAAATCTGCCCAGGAAGCTGAGTAAATTTGAGAGCAGCTAGATCCTGACCAAAATCTATGCCACATAACCTATGGTGCTGTGAGTATCAGGGGARCTGGTTTAATGTTAGACTGAACTACTGTCAACCTGGAGTGTAAATGTCACCTTTGAGATTCTTCGTTGCCTTTTTTCACAGATAAAACTCATCTTCTGTCTTAATTACAGTAGCTTAAAAAGGCATTGCCTCTGGCATRAATCTCTGGAGGCCAGAGATATATTAGCTATCAAGCTCTTTACGCAGTTTCTTTGACGTATGCAGTGTTGTTTTTCTCTCCTCTTTGTTTTTTTAATCAAATTTATCTTCATGTTTTTCAATGATACAGGAGAATAGGACAGCAATAAAACTTCTGATAGCATGCCTAGACGCCATGTCCACCAAACTTCCTGGGCTGTCACTGGCAAAGATCTGGCAACTGGAAAAGTTGTAATGATTTAAGAAATCTTGATCTTGTTCTTGTAAGCTTCACCAGTGTATTTTAGATACTAAGCCACCAGTGCTTTAAAAATAGATGGACAGATTTTGCTGTAGGATCACCACTCTTTACATRGACTTTGGCAATGATAGCACAGCATTCCCTTCCTAGAAGAACCATATGTACTGTTCGTACTGGTCTACTGAGCTTGGCTGTTCTTGGAAATCTTCAGTTCACTCCAATGAGACTGTTTCCACTTTTGCGGGGGATATAGGTATTTTCTTTCCTGTAAATTGCTGGACAACACAGGGGAGAGGGAGGCCTTGGCTGCCATGACTCCACCATTGCAACGGTGACAGCTGTTGTAGGAAGAACACTGGATTAGACCCATCTTTGTTACAACCTGGATGAGAACATAAGAACAAGCTCTACCTTCTCACTGACCATGACAAACTGGATAAACTTGAAACACATTCAGAATACTGCTACAAATTCCATCCTTTCAGAGCCCAACTGTTAAATTCTCAAAAAAAGTTTGTATTTAACATTCTCAAAGCTTGCATGTTTTTATTTTTGAGGTCCTCTTTAAAGCCTTGTCATATCTACCTGAAAGTATCTAGGTTCCCGGTGTGCTGAGAACACTGCTGATWATGTTGACTAATGCTGTCTCTTTTCTTTTTCTAGTCTGTCTATGTTAATCCATTTTGTTTCTTGTCTTATACGTGGAGTGTAAGCYGCTTGAGATAGGGACCATCATTCAGTATGGACAGGACATAGCACGGTGAGGCTGTGGTTCGTGACTAGAGCTACTGACTTCTGTGGTAATACAAATCATAACCGGAACCGTATGTGCTGTCTTCTTAACTCAGTGCTCTGCAGCAAGATTCACAAGGTGTGTTGGTAATTTATCTCCTTGACATTTCCAAAACCCTAAGCAGTTTCAAGTAAAGTGACAGAGCACTGGCACAGGTTGCCCAGAGAGGTTGTGGAGTCTCCTTCTCTGGAGATATTCAAGGCCCGCCTGGATGCAGCCCCTGTCTACCATGCTGTAGGTGACCCTGCTGAGCAGGGGGGGGTTGGACTAGTTGATCTCCAGAGGTCCCTGCCAACCTTACTGATTCTATGATACTATGATTATATAAAACAACACAAACAACAGCAAACCCTATTACCTCAAAACTGATTTTTCTTCTTAATTTCTCCGGGGAAAACTGCTAGTTAGAGGAAAAGAAGGATGAGGTTGAGGTATTGTAACATTGAAAATTTTAAAATTTTCTTACCTTGCAAACGTAAGGGCCATAAGAAAAGAATTTTATATTCTTGAAAAGAGTTCCTGCTTTTGGGACTGTTCTCTTAACTCTAGAGAATTCCAGATAAATTGAAATAGAGATAAAAAAAAAAAAAAGTACAAAAGTTGTTTTGTAGCTAACTGTTGAAATTTTAAGTTTGATCTTTTCTAAAAGTCTTTTGTATTTCAGCTTGGGGATGGCCTTTGAGGAGCTGTTTGTGCCTCTTCACCTTRAAACCTAGTATCAGCAAGGGTACTGATCTCCTATGTAGCAAGTTTGAGCAATAAATCTGCAAATACTTTAAAAAGACTGTAAATACTGTTATTTTTAATTTGCTTTTGAAGAAATTGCAAAGTGATAAAGTAGGATGGCCATGTCATCCAAGAAGCAGACCCAGATTTGAGWGTTAAACTGAAGTCTTTTGACTTTGGTTCACTGCCTTCTTCCAGTAGGTCACAGAGCTTCTCGTTAAGTGTTGTCAGAGCTTAAATGTTTTGAGTCACCTTTCTGGATTGTAGATTAACAGAATATGTAGGGTTAGTGTGTGACCAAAAGGATTTTTTTGTACTAATACAGGATAYTGAAATAACATARCTGGAGATATATARCTCTSTAAGGCAGTTATTCTTGATAACTTTGARTATTTTATCAGTGTACMCCTCACATGTGTTCTCCTGCTTCAYGTTTTGGATTGAAAGTGGTTCAGTAGTCCAGGAAAAATGCAGTATTTGGTTTCAGGTGCATTGGTACTGTTTTACAGATGGTTTTACAGTYGATACCTGCTTATYGGCAGGTTCTTTAGAGGKGTTCTGGAGTGAATGGAYRGGAGAARTTGAACTGCTTTTCTGGCCAGGGCYGAGGAACATTAATAAATTCTTTTATTTATTTATTTATTKATTKATTGTTCTGTGTCAAAATTCAGTCTTCAGATCTGCTAATGGATTAATTTCATCTGAAGCTACAGCTGTTGCTAAATTACATGTTAAGCAGTTTCCCGWCATTCTTCTGCTATACTACTACTTTCTCTAACGCCTTTTGGGGATGGGAAGGTCCAAACATCAGATTATTTGGATAAACTGTTGCCAAGTTCAGTATAGCAAGATGGTTGTTTTGCCTTCTCACTGGCATGTACACTTCTACTTTAACACCTTATGGTTGCTGAATTTTGCTTCTCTGCTACTGGTCATATCTTTAAAGTCTGAAGAAGTGCAAAAACTACACTGTGGACTGACTAACTAGAAATACTGGTTAGCTAGCACCATTTTCCTGTCTGTGTGTATGTATATAGATATATCTATCTGTATATATATACATATATATATATATATGTACATGTGTGTATAAAATGATTTTTTTTCTCCTATGGTAGGCTATTGTAGTACCAGTTCTTTAGAGCTGCCACTTTATTTTGCATTTTGTCTTTATAATTTTAGGCTCTAACTCTTCATGAAGAGTTCTTTATACCAAAATATATCTTTTTCTACTTGTGTTTTGCTTCATGCAAACTTGTGAATGTCTTCTAGCAATTTTCTGAGAACACGATCAACATGGTATTTCCTTTTGTGTAGAAGTTTGACTTCAGTTTGAAACTTTTATCTTGCTCTGAATGGAGTGGTAGTCCAGATGACAGTTCTCCAGGAGTTGAAGAAAACTGCCTTTAATAAAGATTTGGAAGGCAGTTTCATTTTGAAATGAAAACCTCTTTTGACAAACCTGATCACTGCTGCAGTGGAACTCATTATATTATAGTTGAAGCTTGTGGAAGCTGAAGTGTTGGTATGTGTTTTCTGCCCCTTTCACCGTAGCTTCCTGCTTCTTTCCCCCAAAATAAGTGATGATGAATTTTTTTAGTGTATCTGCAGTGAAGTGAAAATATTTCTATTTTAACCCCTTCCCAAAATAAAAACTAATACTTAGTTCCTTAAGTCTTTTTTTTTTAACATGTACAAGGTGAAAAAGGAAGAGTTTATCCRTATGATGTTGTAACATTGGGCCCAGAAATAACTGTTGATAGGAGCAATACAAATAAGTTGTGCAAGAAATGGATCATGATCAAAGTAGTTCAAGTTCTGAAATAGCCTTGCAAGTGATTTTGTTGGGGCAGAGGACACATGACTACAAAGCCTAGAAAAACTTAAAGCAGCCTCCGCCTTGGAAAGGGCATGCAACTTAATAAATAAATAAATAAAGAGCAAGTGTTCACAGCTAGGGACATAATCGTATAAGGCTGAGARATGGGAGATGCAATGTGTCACTTGAAGTGGACAAGAGAAGCAATGACTTTGCTTATTTATTAATTGCATTAAATCTCTATCATTAATGCAGGAGAGCTTAAGTATGCAGATTCAGCAGTGCTTACGGCTTTCTAAGTAGTAGTAGAAATTCTACAGATACATAGGAGATCAGATCTAGTATATGAATTTGGTATATGAATATAGCCTTAATCCGAGCTGTTGGCTTACTCAATCGCAGCATTTAAATATAAAGAATAGTTTACGTAAGGAGTTTGCCGATGTTTAGTACTGATACACTTATAAAACAAGAGCATTCCTTGCAGAAAGTGATAGCTGTCTTAYTGACTCTTGGGATCTCTCTAGAAGGAAACAGATAACTAATTAATTTGGACTTGGGAAAAAAGATACTACTGCAAGTGAAAAGATGCCATCCCAGCTGTTGAATATAAAAAGGAAAGATTACGTTCACTTTGAGTTGTTGTACTTGTRTCCTGAGACTGACTCAAAATGCAAGTTTAATACTGAAGCAAAACTTTCACTGAGGCCAGAACTCAAAATCAGATAAACCCTTGCATCCGTTTAACCTGTAAGGAAAATATTTGCCTGCCTTAGAAAATCCRTATTTCAAAATTGTGTGATCTTGCAGATTGATACAGAAACTCTCAGCCTATACTAGGACCGTAAATTTGTATTTTTTATATTTTGTTATGCTAACTGTTTTCAATGCAATTATTTAATGTGCTTTTATAATTGTGGGCAATATGTGAAGTGTATTTGCACRCTATGAGGCAAAATGACTTTGGTTAGTAAGTGAACATACTACGAGCATTTTAAGTGTAGTGAACTTTGTAATTTTGTAATGATGCAGTCTTRCTGGTGCTCTTTGTATGTGCAATGGAGATGTATTCAGATGACACAAATTCTGTGTGAAATCACTGTATTTAGTGGCTCTGAGGAACCTTCCACTCAATGTCAAATTTAAAACTTTCTACTCATTCTTCAGAGGTGCCTCATTCTTCTTATAGACTCAGGAATTCTGGAATTTATTCCAGCTGGATGTGGCTCATAGCATATTCTCTCTTGAGTCCTGTTGTATATGTACTGAAGAGTATGTATTTGTGGTACTATGTGCATGGACTAAAATGATTGTTTCTGCTTTTGGGGGTTGATTTTGGAGAAAATTTTCATTTCAGCAACTATTTCTAATTACGGGTTTTTGTGTGAGAAAATGTTCTTTGCACTTGAGCCTAACAGACTTTCCATWTCCGTCTACCAGGAGGTCTTTCAGTCTTTTTTACTTGCGTGGATTGTACCTGTACTTCCTTGTGTTGTAGACCCATGGAGGAACTGAGCTCTGTAAAGAATRATCAAAGATTTAATGATGCCTTTGACTAAAATCTTTGTCTTAAACTGACAAACCCTAATATGATTATAACATAGTTATTTTTACTTGATGCTCTAAAAGAGCTAGCCGTAACTAAATGTGTTCTGCCAAACTGCAGTTTCCAACACAACTATGAGATTTTTACATAACCTGATAAATGGCTATTTTTCCTTTTTAACAAGCCATCAGAAACATTTTCCTTTTTTCTGTGAAAGACTTCCCAGCCAAATTACAGAAAAGCCAAAGAGAGATCATGTGCTTAGCAGTGTATTAGTAGGAACTATTTTTAACAATTGCAGATCAAATTTTATTTTCTTCTCCTAATGTCAGTAACTATTGTTGTCTAGATTTGGGACTTTTTTTCTGATTGAAGTTTGTTATTGGTATGTGGTAGCTATGGTATATGGCAGTGAGTTATTTTTTATGACATCTGTGTGTGTTTGTCAATTTTTCTTTCAAGTGGCGTTTTCCAGAGTGACTCATTTTGGGGAAAGAAAAATACTATTAAGTAGAAAAGAATGTGACACCTAGGAATAGACATCCTGGTGAAAAGAATGAGTTTCCAGTATTGAAAAATAAATTGCTGTATTACATGGAAATTTGATAATTATCTTTACAGGAAAATGTGAATTTTTGCTTGATTATCAGTAATTTGAGTTTCATTTAGGTGTTCAAAGAATGCTTTGCTGATGGTAATATGATATAATTACATGCCCAAAGCTTTCCATGGAAGAAGGCCTTTGGGTCTTACGAAAACAGCTTTAAAGCTGTCCGGATGTTGTTGCAGTCATGATCATCTAAGCAGGCAAGGTTTGTAGGGAGAGGCAGTATCTTTTACTGGAGCACTTAACTGCAGTTGGAGTAACAAAGATGTATGCAAAGTATAAAACCGTACATGTTGTGACTAAACTGTCTTCAGATGGCACAGCTACTATGAATTGATCATATTAGAAGGCTCAAATGTTTTCCCATTGAAACCCAAGATGAAGATTATCTGCTGTTTCACTGGGATCGGTACTGGGGTCCTAAAACGTAAATTTTTTCACCATAGCTGGAATACAACTTTGTTTAATCTTTAATCGGCAAATATTCTAAGCAAAGTAAGCATGTAAATTTGTAGCTGTAACCCTTCACAGTGGGATGTGAGAAGAGGACTAAGTAGATGAGAGGCTGGAGCAGAACGCGTGGAAGCAAATTCCTGGTTGCATGAATGTCCCACATTATCATCTTGTCCTTTCCATCTTTGGTTTCTGTCCTGTAAGATGGAAAGAATGGACAAGCATGGACCTAGTGAAGACAGAGTATGGATGTAGGGAGCGGGGATAGCTCCCTCATATCCTCTTAACTCAGCTATGGTTTGGTTCGCTGACATGAAAGCTTTTGCCTACATGTAAATGAATGTTGTGGACGTAAAAACATTCCTGGTGTGAGTGTATGTATAAAGAAATTGGTCTTGAAGCTCTGCTGTTACTGAAAAACAAACATCCTTTGTTGGAGTTTCATTAGGGGCTTGTTTACGCAAAGTGCCAAGGATTTTGGTCTAACAAATTCTTGCATGTTATTTTTGCTTTGTGTTATTTTAAACGAAACTTTCATATTTGGACTTTCTAGATAGGTCTCTGGATGTTACTTCTTCCCTCGTGCCAAGTGTCACCCTCTTTCCCACTGATTTTGGAGCATTTTGTGAGGCTTGCGGTGGACTGCTCTCATGGAACTGCTGAAGTTCAATGGACAGACTTTTTCCTCGGCAGAGATCCAAACCTTGTCTTCCTGTTATGAATATTAATAATGACAGAGTTGAGACCTTGTCACTTTTCTTCTGAATAGTGTAGGTAATAAATTTGGAAACGAAATTTTGTAAGTAAGTGAATTGTGGTCAGGAGCAAGCCAAGGTTTTCCTTCTGAGTGAAAAATCGCAGAATGAGCCTAATTCTGGAGTAATTCCTAGTAATTGCTGAAAGACTAAATTTCTGATCATCTCTGTTGATATTCTAAAGTTTTGTTCAGCATGATGAGGATCTGTAAATGGTAAATATCTAGACCTATAGTCTTAGTCTGAATGAACTGAAAATGTTCACTTTCCCAATGGTCTTAATTCACAAAAAATGACATTAGTTAGCTAATCCAGTAAGTGAGATAGTTTTATGCTGCASTTATTAACATTCAAAACCATTTAAAGTCACTTATTTCTGCCTTGAACATAAGTGAGTGTTAGTTTTGTATAAAATAGTTGTAATTACAAGACTTTGATATGTTTTAATAGGTGTTGAGGGGCTATGTACAAGTCTTTAGGATGCTTGGGGATGAGAGAGCTTGTATCAGTAGACTTTCATAAATCAGCTTGGCGCTTATTTAATACGGCTTCAGAAGGTATTTAAGGTTAGCTTCCCAGATTTATTTTTTGTGCTTCATACCTTGTGAAGAATATACCTAAAATATGTAGACAGGTTACCTAAAATACATTGTCATTAATCAGAAACCACACTCCCAGAACACATGGTGATGGTAATGGGATGCCCACGGTTGTCAAGAGGGCAGTCTGGAGCAGATATTTTTCCTTCTACCGTAGGACCATCTAGTCTCTGCCCTGTGTGATTTCTGACTGTGCCAGGCGTCATCTAGACAAGTGAGATGGCCTGGTGGATGCTCACAGCTAGTGCTAGGGCCAAAGGATATTAGGAGGAGGGCAAACATAGGGGCTTTCACTTTTGATTTTATGATTTTTGTTTTCCCTTTCTCCTCCTTTTAGAGAATTAAGGAGGAGAAAACTGAAYTGGCTTTAGTCTTTGCCATACTGGTGTGCTACCAGTATGCAAGGCCTGGTTTTACAGTAGAAAAATTTGAACATTAGAAACCTGGTGATGTCTGTCTTGCGCTAGGTCTGAGCAGTTCGGAAGGGGATGGTTTATAAATTCTTTTAACCATTTAGAACAAACTATTCAGCAGATCTGAATTAGGGCTTAAATGAACAGGACTATGCAGACGAGAAATGCCTCTCACAACTGGTTCTTACTGTACCGGCCATGTGCGCTCTCCCCGAATACGCCGCTTTGTGAAGCGGGTTTGAAAGCAAGGGAGCAAAGGATTAGCCAATAGAATATTTGAGAAGTGAATCATTTGCTGACAGCATTTTAGTTATATTTTCCCCTGTATTCTCAAGGAAAATCTTCTATTACAGTTATCAGGCTTTTATTTTAGACTGGCAAAAGAACATGTCATTTCTTTAAACAGAATTTTAACTAGGGACTGCATGCCTGAAGGCTTGTCTCTTTTCCAGCTGTATAAGCTGGTCTTACGTTACTCTCTAAATACTTTACTTTTGAAGTTTTTGTATAAACATATCAGAAGCTATACAGTTCTTACTGTAAAGAGAACAGACCCTGAAAATTGTCATTAATCATAGATGACAATGGCAATTCTGGGGTGTGGGATACATCCCTTCCACGTGCTCCACACAGACTGTAGACACAGACTGTATATTTATGGCTTTAAAGCAGAATAGGGCCGTGATGCTGAGTGTGGTTACGCATGGAGCTGCTGTCTCTCTTCTTTCTTTCTTTCTTTTTCTTTTTCTTTTTTTGAGATCATGTCTAAGCTTTCAACCCTTTGGCTTTGGTAAAGGTACTGAGTCCTTGTAGGAAAAAAGTTGAGCACAAAAAAGACACTTCTTGATCATCCTCTGTAATTTGTAGTGATTAGGGAAATAAAGGTGCATTTTTTTTTCCCTAGTATAGCAGATTATTTATAACTGCAATTGTAACTGTAGTGGATGAACAGGTTCAATGTAGTTCTGTGCCTTGAAGCCATCACTCTGCCACACAAGAGCAGAACAACAGTAGAAACTCTAATGAAGTAAAATAGTTGATTTTTATATATGATCGATGATTATCTTTGGTTACTGTACGATTAAATGTGGATGTGGATAAAATGTRTCCAGAGTTGCAGTTGTTATATTTATGGAGGATTTTGATATAATGTTTGTGAAACACTTGTTTTCTCGCTTGATCCAAATGACTGGGACGGAAGTATTTTTCTCACGAATGTGTTTCTCCCAAACTTTGCTTCCTCTTCTGGTCCTCCTCCACATCCATTATAAACATTTGTCTCAACCTCAATATATGTTTCATATTAAGCTGTGACATTTTAAACCACTTAATATCTAGATAATTAAATAACACTGCAAAGAACTTGTATCTCCGGAGTTAGTGGTTAACGCTTAGTTCTTTCATGTTAATTGCTGTTTCGTTTAGAGAAACATGGAAAAGAAAATATATCTAAAGAAAACAGTTTTACTAAACAGAGGACATAATTATCCTTCTCTTGAACTAAAAGTTTTGGAACTCTGGGTTTCTGTAGTGCACCATTAAGCATAATATGGTGACATGCATAACAAGTTACCTGTACAAGAAACTATTCTTCTAAATTTTTTAAAGTTCTGAATCATCATAATTGCTATCAAAAAGTCTAGAAAAAACAATTTTCAAAATGAATGAGATAGACAACAGAATTCTTAAAGGGTACTTGGTAGGATATGTTAGTAAAGCGGTTATTCATCTTGTGGGGAGTGTAGTAATCAGGGCCAGCAGCTRGAATATGCTAGACGGCTCTGTTCAGTGCAGTTTGGCATCATGCTGCCGAGCCTGGAGGCTACCAGGTACGAATTCCAAACAGTGATCTGCTGACTGCGTGTATCTAACTGAAAATAACATCTGTACTAGATAAGACAGATTTCTTTRGGTTGGAAAATGTCTCCTTGTAGAAAAAGTAGTTACTGAAAATCTAAAGCAATCTAAAGAACATACTCTCGTAATATCCAGAGGATTTGCTAGGGAGCTGTTATGTTTCAGTGTGGAAATAAGCAATTACAGTAGGAGGAGTTGTTCCCAAACACACATTTCATTCAGTTGAACAGACTTAAGTGAAGCTGCTGCTTGCAATGCTGTCACCTGCAATCTTAAAAAAAAATTCCCAATAGTGTGAGATGAAGACAAGCAGCTGGTTGGAAGCATTTCCTCCTCCCTTCTGGTTTTCAGGTTGAACGTTGTTGGTGCTGTCATTTCTGTTAAAGGTTAAATTTTACATTTGCTGTACAATATAGTCTTCACTCCCTATCTTGTTCATTGTTTCTAGTTCCRAGCAATCTGGGAGATAAAGTGGAAAATAAAGGGCCTTTGAATTTGTAGCAGCGATTCTTGGGCAGGAATTACRTGTAATCTAGGTTACACAACTGCTTATTATGAATAGACTTTATGCAATTGAAAGTGCGCTTTTACATTTTTGCAATTAAGCTGTTTTGAAGCAGTCTTAGCGTAGATGGAAAATGTGCTTGTTAGCTTTGTGCATATTCTCATCTAACGTTCTTTTTATTTTTTTCTGTAAACTTTGTCATGACAGAAAGCACTGCAATTTAATGTTTTTTCTGTTACAGTGGCTGTAACAATTACTTATTCATGAAGACATATATGGTTTTTCCCTTTTTGAGATGTATTTACTCTCCCTACCTGGAGTTCTAAACCACTCTGAAGCTTTGTAAAAATTGTTCTGTTTTCCAAACAAACATTTTTAGCTTCTGTAGCAGTCAGAAAAGAAAGTCCTGGTGACAGCAGTTGGTGCAACTGCATGATTTAATTTGCAGYGTTAAAATGATGAACAAATGTAGGGAAAACCATTGTATGGCTAATCTGAGTGCATTTATCATTTATGCTAATGCCATTTCATGAATTTAAAATATGTTCAATAGAGGCTCTCTTGGGACTGTGTAAGTTTACTAAAAAGGTACATCAACTGATTGAACCAAAAAAAGTAGCAGACTAAGCTTCTTGTCTCCTTCTTCATTGTTTTTCTGTTATCTTGGTGCACTCTGTCTACTTGTAAAAGTCTCTTTTTTAAAAGATAATTTAAGTAAATTTATTTTGAACAATATGTAGARAATAAAATCTAATCAGTAATTTGTAGATCAGTTGCTTTAAAATCTGCTTTAAACATAGTCTGATGTGGCAYGTCTGGTCAGGTTAACACATTGTCGCATATTTTGTAGCTTCTTCAAAAATTTTTATTCTTGCCAAATAGAAAACTTTGTCATTTGACTTCATAATATTTTTACTAGAAGAAGAAAAAAGAAATGCTGTGCACTTTTGCAGTCGGTGTAGTACAGAATAATTTGTTCTCAATCACTGTTACAGCCTTTGTCTTTTTGATAGCATCTTTTTTAACTCTGTATTCTTGTACCCTCTCTCCTTCCTTTTTCTCTTTTTACTCTGTCAGCCTCTAAAAATATCAGAGCAAGACGTGAGTTTAAGTTGCTTTCAGCATCTTATCARTATGTCAAGAGCTGGCATATTTGCAAATTGCAGTATTCAATTCACAGAGCATGTGAACTGTGTGATAGTTTACTTCGGCATATATTTAGAAGCCTACAGTTAGTTAATTTTAGATGAAATTTTATTTGTGGCTTGGCGCATACTTTAAACAAGCACAAGACAACTACTGAAGATGAAAACCTGAAATACTTGTAATTATTGCACCTTATGTACAAATTAATTCCTTTGTTGTGTAGAACTGACGTTTTTGCTGTCACTTTATCTTCCTTCGGAGGCAGACTTTGTAAAGAAATAATGACTGTATAAATTAATTTTTAGTGCTCTCTGGTAGTGTGGGTGTCAGGCTAGACATAATTCCTTATGAAGTGTGGTGTCCGTTATGGAAATCATTGTATCCTTTCTCAGGCGTAGGAGGGGATTTTATAATCTGTTAGAATGCCAAATGCTTTTAACTAGAATTGAATGCGGTCCACTCTCCATAAATTATAATCATGCATGCATGTGGGTGTCTTATCATTAAGCTCTTATGTCTGTGTGAGAAGTGTGGGAGGTAGTAAAAGCTTGGGACATAATACTTGATATATTGTACATGTCTTTTAAAATTTGTCCTGAATGTATTACAGAGTCCTTTAATTCACATCTTCCTTTAAGATAGAAATGCTGTGTTTGATTAGAGAGTATTAATTAAACACTACAGTGTGGTGGGTTTTTTCCTTCTAGCTTTGAACCTGATGATGATTGAAAAATAGTTGATGAGGTCTATAGACTGCTTGAGTATGCAAGGCATGTTTCCACAACTTTGTGCTGATTTTCATCATTTCTGTTAGGACCCAGGCTTGCTAGCGCAGTAGCTACTTCGGGCGTTCCATGCTGCGGAGGCACGTGCCTTCTATAGCTGCTTATACTTTCTGTAAGCGCGGAAACTCAGTCAAGAGAAGCCAAGCTATACAGCTATAATTACATTGATGATGGGGATTTCCAGGCCTGAAATATGAACAGTAAAAAATAACAGTAGGCATTGCTTTAGTTGTACAGTGCAAACTCTGCAGTTCATGTATGGACAAATGCTTAGAATCAGAACTTAATGTGGCAATTCAGTGTGGGACAGTCTAAAGAGGCTGTAGGTTTAGCAACAAAGTTACAAGGTTAGAAATCTTTGGCATACTATTGCAGCTGGGCTGGCTAGCTGTGTAAATGATGCTGGTTTAGTTAAAGCAGTCTTAACAGCTGGATCAAAAGTAAACTCTGCTTGACCAACCTGCGCACCTTTGCAGGGGTCAACTGACAAGATCTGTCTATAAGAGAAGAGTGGTGGAAATTGTCTACCTTGGCTGTAGTAAGACTTTTGACAACAGTCTCCCTCAGCATCTTTGAATGGGATGTTACAGTCTAGATGGCTGAACTACTAGATGGGTTGAATAACTAGATGGGTGGAAAACTTGCTGGATCCTCAGGTTTGAAAAGTTATTGCTGCTGGTTCGTACTCCACCTGAATGTAGATTACAAGTGGAGTTCCTCAGGGATCTGTACTAGAAGCTGTCTGTCCAATATCTTTATGGGTGACCTGAGGAGCAGACAGAGAGCACTTTCAGTGCTTTTGTGGGTGACTCCAAACTCTAGGGGAGCAGGTGATGTGCTGGAGGTCAGGGTCTTCGCTCAGTAGGACCTTGAACAGGGGTGACAGGAAGCTCGTGAAGGTTGAGAGGGACAAACGCCAAGTGCTGCCCCTGGGCTGGAAATGCTGCTTGTAATGGTGGGGATAGAACTGCATTGCTGGGGCAGCTATGCTGAAATGGCCTTGGTGATCTCTGTAGAGGGCAAGCTGAGCAGGAGCTGTGTGTCCTGATGGCCAGAAAGGCCAACAGCGTGCGGGACTGTATAAACAGGAGGGCAGCTATGCTTATACATTGCCTACAATGAAGGCACAGAAGCGTAGCGTCCTGCATCCAAARAAACCCATTACCAAGTGATGTTACCAGCTTACAATTCTGTAATAATGGACTGATTCAGCTGAAGGATTTTATAGTAGTTTACTTAAGTGCTACTAGGTGAGCAATTTGGTCTTGATGACTTGTGGCTGTCCTGCGTTTTTTCCTAAATTTTCTACTAAAATGTCACTTGAGGACTGAGCCTAATCTAACTGAAGATGGACTGTCACTGAAAGAGGCCAGAGCAGGGACACCATACCAACTGCTCCTTCCACTTCTACTGCATCAGAACTGGTGATCATGTAGCTACAATGTGTTGGAAAATGAACCTAACAACCAGTCCTTAGTGGTGACATGGAATTGCCCCTCAGCCTGCTGTGTGAAAAATGCCTGAAGCTTCTTGCTAATGATGAAAATACTTCATTTAGCTCTTTTGCTATAGCCTTATCTTTCTCAGTGCTGCATTAACACCTCAATTGTCTTTTGGCCTCTCTGAGGAGCTGTCTGTATAAGATTGTTCAAAAACTTCTCCAGTTAATTTTTGTATCTCTAGCAAGCTGCTCCTGAATTACTTTTTGGCCTACCTTATTATGCTGTAGCATTTAACTTGCCAAAGTTCGTATACCTTTTCCTTTCCTAATTTAGAAAAGACTTAAACATCTTTTTAATGGCCTCTTTCTTCTGCCGTTGAATGATGGTGGTACTTTGTTCTTTTAGAGACCTCTAATAGATGATATACATCTACTTTGAGCCCTTAATGCAGTGACTTTAAATGATCTTGCTGTCATTTACATGCAATTCTTACATATTTCTTAATCTTCTGGATATGCACAATGTCAATGATGAACTTGCAAAGTATTAAAAAAATCCATTTTGATGAGATGCTTCAGAACTGGAGAAATCCTCCCCGTATTTTATAGCTGATTGATTTTAGGAATACTTGTATAAATAGGTGTGTATGTAGGAAGTTGGTGGAGTTTTTGTTTGTTAGGAAGAAAATAAGTCATGACCTTGAGTGAAGGTTTCCTGAGTCTGAAAGAGAAAGAAAAGCAGAATTATGGGAGCATTTAGTAGAGTTTGCTGTTGGTTGGAAGGAAAGTCTAGGTCAAAATAATTCTGTTAAGATTGGAACATGTTTCTAGGCATCACAGCAGTTGACTATTGGTTGTTTCATATTTACTGTCTCTAGTACTTACTGTATATATATATACACACATACAAATATAAGTAATTACACAATTTATATATAAATTTAATATGAAAATACACAAATATACAAAAAAAGTAAAATGTATATATTAGAAACATAATTTTAATGTTGCTGGCAAAAGTTGCTTGCATAATTCCAATCTTGGCTTCAGTGTTATTCACATAATTCAATGACTTCTAAGTTGAACGCCGGTATTTTAAATTCATGGAACTGCTTCTCCATGCAGTTGGGGCTCTCAGACTATGTCTGTCAGTGTGTGATCTGTCTTTCTCTATTTTTTTTTCTTCCATTTTCCTAGGAATTGTCTCAGAATCCTGTCATAGAAAGCTTTTTATCCCTAAATAAGCTATTCTGACTCTCTTTAGTGAGCTGGTAGTTTCTTAGGTAGTTGTTATCTTAACCCTGAATTTTCACTGTAGCTGCAGCACAGTCAATCTCATACCTGATTTCTACTAGTCTGACATTCTATTTTTATTTCCTGAAGTATTCAGGAAACTGGGTAGCTAACTACTTGCTGGTATTTTTCTTTAGTCCAAATTCAGGAATTACTCTATATATCTAAGGATTGTTTCCGCAAATACTATTTCATTCGCTACTTCAATGGGAAACTTAAATTATGAAGGTTGTTCTGGTAAAGCCAGTGAAATTGTTCTTGTGCTCAAGTACGTTGCTAAGTTAGGTTTGCAGAGAAGGTGATTAATGGGTGTTGTCCTGTGATTTAACAAGACCAAACAGAGCACGTTCAGTCCAAGGACATATATAAGTAAACACTCTTAGGTCAAAATTTCTCATTTTTACAGATGAGGAAATAAAAGAAATAAAATGCTTGCTGTTTGACTGAAATTATACAATGAATTGATACTAGAATGAGGAATAAAATTTCACTCTCCTGATCTCTATCCTCCTGATTAAATTCCTAGGCCTCGCTTCAAGGTTAAAGTGCACTACTCTTTGTGTGTGATAACTTGTGCAAGAGTCCTGCTTAACTAAAACAGTTTCACGTGATTTTATAAGATATGTTATATATGCATGTCTCTGTCTAATCTTTCTAATAGTAATTATTTTGTTTTATTAAGTGGAGTTTAAGACATAGGCAATCAGTATCAATTTTTCCCCATCCAGGGAGTGTGCTGTCAGTAGTCTTGGAGAACCCCTGTAATAAAGTAATTAAGGTAAAAGGCAATCAGATCAATTATAATTTTGATAGATACAAGTGCCATTGAATATTTCAGTAGATGGGTATTTAAGTTCATGGAGCCTGCAACTGTGTGTTAAAAGCGACTGTATAATCAACAAACCTCAATAACTGTGATTATAGGAGGTAAGAGTCTAGCCAGGCAGGAGAGCAGATGAAAGAAGAGCTTGAAGGTTTTGGATGGGTTTCCAGGCTGTCAGGAAGTCATCCTGCCAAGGCTGAGTGCTTGGAGCCTTGGTCTAGTCTCTCTGGTGCCAGTGATATACAGGATTCGGTCACAAGATCCTGCTGTCTTAACTCACCCTGTCAGTTCTCTGTGCTGAAGCTGGATATAGCTTGTGAAACAGAGAATCGCAGAATATTTGAGGTTGGAAGGGACCTCTGGAGATCATCTAGTCCAACCCACCTGCTCAAGCAGGGTCACTCAGAGCACATTGCATAAGACCCTGTCCAGATGGCTTTTGAATGTCTGTAAGGATGGTGACTCTAAAACCTGGGCAACCTGTTCCAGTGCTCAGTCACCCTCACAGTAAAGAGGATTTTCCCCATCTTCAGATGGAACTTGCTGTATTTCAGTTCGCGCCCATTGCCTCTCGTCCTGTTGCTGGGCACTGCTGAAAAGAGTCTTGCCCCATCCTCTTGACACCCTCCCTTCAGACACTTATACACATTGGTAAGAGCCCTCTTAGTCTTCTCTTCTCCAGGCTCAACAGGCCCCAGCTCTCACAGCTTTTCCTCATATGAGAGATGCTCCAGTCCATTCATAATCTTAGTAGTCCTCTGCTGAACCTGCTCCAGTAGCTCCATGTCTGTCTTGTACTGGGGAGCCCAGAGCTGAACCTGGTGCTCCAGGTGTGGCCTCACTAGGGCTGAGTAGAGGAGAAGGGTCACCCCCTTTGACCTGCTCGTGATGCTCTGCCTAATGCATCCCAGGATACCAATGTGCCACAAGGGCACCGTGCTGGCTCGTGATCAACTTATTGTCCACCAGCTCAAGAAGGGGTGTACCAAACAGCTTAGCAACAGTGCCAGCTTGTTATGTTGCCTAGATATAATTTAAACAAATAGTTGTGTAAATATTGAGCGAGTGCAGATAGCAGAAACCTTTTCAGAAAAATCACAAAACTATTCCAAGTAAATTATCAAAAGTAGGTAGCCTTGAAAGAGAATGCTCTGCAGAAGTGGCGACTGCAGGTACTGAAGGCCTGCAGAGCTAGTGTGTAACCTAAGAGTTGGCTCAATTACGTAGGCTTGCCAAATACTTCTGGCAGAAGAGAGAACTAAGCAAAAATCTGAAGCCCTGAACTTGTTCAAAAATCAGCGTAGTAGCTCTGGAGCCCGTGTGTAGTATGTCACCCATAAAGACAGTAACACTGCTCAAATCAGTATTTTTAAAGCCTGCGTAGTCGCATGCGGAGCAGCAATTGTGCTAAGCTAACAGCCTCCGCTTCCCAAAGTGCGGGCTTTAGGAACAGGGAAAACCTCAAGGAGTCCCTCCCCCTGTGGTCAATGCTTCAGGGTGCTGAGGGGAAGGTGAAACGTTTTGGAACGGAACATACATACTGAAAACAAAATAAAACACCTTGAAGTGTAGTTTCTTGTATTGGGCCAAATGTAAATCTTTTACATAATTAATGCCATACAATAAATTATTAACAACTGGCAGATCACTATCCAGAAACAAATTTTTCATAATACATTTTATCTGCTTTTAGACTCTATTGCTAAAGTTGATGAGTGCTGGCACATGTTTCTGTATACGTTTAATGCTAAACATTAATTTTTGTTGGAAAAAAGCTCTTTATTAAAAGAAAGCATTTATATGTATACGTGCAGAGTTAGTAATGCTTAAAGTCAGCCTTCTTATTCCCCCGGTAGCGTTGTATCCATGTAGCCAGCAAATTTGATACATCCAAACCTTTCCCAACGCCGTTCCCTCGCCGCCGGCCGTCTACTCAAAAGACGAGCGACGTAGCGGGGTTAGATGTGCCAGCGGGTTTGAAACAGGATAGCATGTGTCGCAGCTCCGTTTCGCTGGGCTGAGTCCCGCCACGGTGTCTGGTGACCAAAACCTTGTTGCTGGCCGCTACGTCTGGAGTTGATACGGGTTCAGAGAAGCAAGCCAAAGGGCAGGTGCTAACATAAAACAGCTCATCGCCGTCGCCAGTAATTTATGTGCTGCCTTTCGGAGGGAGCAGGGAGAGCAAATTCTTTCAGTTTAAGGGGCGTTCTCTGCTGGTCGAGATCRTGCAAAATGTTGCCGTGGTTTGTCTTTGGTACACTTGTCCTAKGGATAGGACTGCAGTCTCCAGAGCTGCTGTTTTTCTCAAGAGAAGGTTTCTTATTAAAAATACTCTTTTAATACAGGTTTGGTATGGTTGGAGCTGGTTTTGACGCACGTTGGTAAGGCTACATAGCCCTTTCTGCAGTGAAATCCAATTTTAGTTCTGATGAAACTTTTCATGCTGAGTATCTTCCTTGGGCTGATTTTCTTTCCTTTTTTTTTCTTCTTTTTTTGTCTTTTTTTTAACTGCTTTAATTAAAAACAGGCCTTCTGTTTCTGAGATTGAGGTTAGGGAAAAATGTTATTTTACCAAAGCTGAATTCTTACATCTGTTTTACTAGGGAGTTTTAGAGCCTTCATGCCTTGGAACAAGCTCTCGAGATTTGGCGGGGTGGGGGGGGACCAGGGACTGAAACTGTGGGCAAGGATGTGCCATTYGCAATCGCCATTAAAGTTTACTAAATCTGGCTACGTTGCAAGGTTCGGCAATTTGCCCTTTGCATATGTTAAGCAGAAAAACCGACAGCAAAACCGAACTTTCACAAAGCATATTGCACGGAGCAACGTGCCAGCACCGCTTCGGAGGCTGAGCCCCTAATGAGTCCTGCGAGCACCTTCCCGGCCGCGGGGGCTCAGTGGGACTTGCCCTGCCCTTGCTTCAGCCAGTTGGTGGCCAATGCCAGGTTGAAGCAGCAGGATTARCGCTAGGAGACTCTCCTCGGTCCTGCAGGTCCTATGGAGGAGGAAGTTACTTAATTGCATTACAAAATGTTACGTTGTAGAGTGAAAATAGGGACAGGCTGGGGTGGATTTGAAAAACTGTATGCATGCAGCGTGCGTGCGTTGGGGAGAGGTGGCAGGTCCCAGGAGCTTGGAGCAAACCTGTTTAGAAATAAGGATGAGCTGCTGTGTGGCAGCTGGAGCGCTCCCAAACTGTTCAGGACTGAGCTTGCTAACTGTACTCGTGATATGTGGAGTCTTGTGTAGTTGCTTTTACATGCTGGCCTGAAGGCTGTGGAGGAGAAGGTGGTGCATGCATCCATCTGGAGCCAGGTCTAGCAGGTCTGCTGATCAGTCCAGCTGCGGTTCACCCAGTGAATTCACCTCTTACCTCACCTTGTTCTATCATAATCATATGGTTTTGCCTCCTCCTGTGCATGTCTTCATACAGTCAGTGAAGTACAGCAACAGGAAGATAGAAACAATCTCATTTTAGGCCCCGAGATGCAAAACTGTGTTCTCCCTTGTCTCTCCTATGCATTTTTTAGGACGCTAGGTGCTAGGCAAGTCGGTTTAAACGGAAACTTTGCCCAGAGCTGCTCACCGTACGCTCCCCATTTCCTAGTGACTCACTTGGGAAGCTGTGGTCCATTTTGAACGTGTGCCTGCAATTATAGCAAGTCAATAGGAGCAGTGCACTGAACTTGCAAAGTGATGTAAAACCCTAACTTCTCTAGAGAAATCAGTTGTTAGGTGCCTTAATCTGTCTAGCAAAATTACAGGTTGCTTTATCAATAGCAGTCTGAATTTCTCCTCCTCCCTTTCTCCTGTACATAGGGATGAAGTTCTTCTGATGGTACGGCTTCAAAAGCAGTAATTAGCATCCGGTACTATGATTAGCACTATTTATAAATAATACTGGTATCCAGGAAATATGACATGTGTGAATAAGATTGACAGTAAAAAGGAAAATTTGAGTGCTTGCACGCATGGTAGGATAGTCTAGGACATAAAAAAACAAAGATGTCCGTGATTAAGTATTTGTATTGTATGCATAAACAAGAGAGTGGAATTAAAGTACATCATGGGTAGCCTTAACTTTTGCAATTTCCTAAAATTGTGAATGTTTCTTTTGCTTACYGTAGGAGCTGCTCCTATGTATCTTTTGGGTCATGGTAGGAACAGGTGAGCGTTGCAGTGGGAGCAAAATGGGAAGYGTAAAATTCAGTCCTTGCTGCTCGTTTCAGTAACATTTCTTAGGGCTAATGGTTAACAATAGTACTTTACACTTAGTGGAGTCAATGGCAGCTCCTGCCTTTTCCATTTTTCAGAAATCCTGAATTATCAGTGAATTCAGTTATAACTTCTGTTCGTAGACATACTTCTCCAAAATTCATCCTTTAAAAAATTGCATATGTTACAAGTGTGTATTTCTAAATAGAAATAATTCATAGTTCWGCTTTTTTACATTATAAAACATATTTAACATAAAAATAATATAATTAATTTACATACATTATTTTACATATGTGTATATATAGTGTATGTAAAAGAAAACAGAATTTAAAACCATAAATGTAATATTTGGCTTTTTTGTTGTGGAGCATGTGGATTCATGCTGGCAGTGCTGTCCTAGAATCAATCAAACCTGTCTGTTAAGTGACCTTTAAAAGGTGTCCCTTCGGTCTCCGCAAGGGAGGTTAATCAAGGCGTGAGTAAATGTGTGCTATCAAATACTTGCAATTCTGTGAGTGCACATTATACCAAAAATAATTTGAGGACAAGGTTATCAGGATAAATCCAGACTATTCTGCAATATGCTAGGAGCTATTTTAATACTTTTGGCTGCAACTCTGCAATAAATAGCAGTCAGACTTCCAGAAATGTCTGACAGTCAGCGGCTCCAGTTGTTCCTATGGCGTGTGCTCTATGTTCTGTCAAGCTCAGTGCTTGAAAATCTCATCTCCCCTGCAGGGTGTAAAGGGGAGAGTCCCTCTGAAAATAGCCGTATCTGGTGTATGGAGCACTTTTGGACACCAGACCCTTGGAAGACTTTTCACTTTTCATTTTCTGGACTTGTGTTAAATTCAAAATGTTGCCTTAATGTTATGTCATTTCCAAACATACAACATTGATTGCTCCTAATATGTTGCTTTTCTGTCTACTTTTGACATGGCTGCGTAGGTGTTGTTGATAGTGTAACTGTGATCACTGTTTTTTTCATAGGGAAAATCACACTTCAATTTGATTACTGTCTTTGTCAAAATATTCAAGCTGCTTTTAGCTGTGCCGATATCATAAATTAACCTTGATCGATCACACTAAGTTGATCATTAATCAATCTTAACTCTTAYGTAGTATAATAAATACAAGTGTGACTATGTCCAATTTTTCTTTCCAAAAATTTAATTCTTTTCTAAATGCATGTGYAAGATTGGAAGAGAGAAACTTTTGCTATTTTATAAATGCAGAATCTGTTTGAAAAGAAATTCTAAATCTTACGGAAATATCTTACCTAATTATGTRTTTATGTGTAGGGGCCATGAGGACAGTCTGGCAGTGGAGCAGTTGCCCAGGGACCCAACTGGGAAAAGCTCTGAGCAAGCTGGTGCGACCCCATAGCTGCCCCTGCTTGGAGCAGGCAGGTGGGCTTAGGACCTTCCGACGTCCTTTCCAGCCTCATTCATCCTTTGAGAATATGCTCAGAAAAAATAGTTTTTCCTTTCTACTAAACTTCTGTCTTTTCCACCCTCTTAGTCTGGTTTCTCTGAGGCATAAGTTTGGTCCTGGCACTATTCTTCTTCAGTGGACTAACACGATCATTTTGTTGTCAAAACCAATGCTGCAAACAAATGTCACTCTTGTTTTGCCAGAGTTACTTTTGAGCATATTTCCGTGTTAGTTTCTGTGCCCAATTTTGTCAGATTATGTTGACAAAAAAATGTTACCGATTTGTCAGTGCAATTACATACTTTCACAGTACTCTCCCCCCTCTCTGTCCAAACCACTGCAACAATATCATACCAGGGTAGTACACTGGGCAAAAGCCAGAGAAGTTTCCATTTAAAAAAGAAAAAATTTTTTTTTTTTTTAATTTCTCACAGTGTGGCTTTCTCGTTGGCTTGAAGTTTGCTGTTCCGTGGCTGATGGCTGATTGAGTCAGACAGTTGCTGTACAGCTGAATCCAACCCCGAGTAGGTTGCAGTTTCCCACATTTCTCAGACGTTTGCCTCTCTTTGCTCTTCCTCTCCTTTTCTAACTTGGGTTTAATTTCCCAGCTTTCAAATAGTCACAATGATGTGGTATGGTGTTCTTATATAATCCAGTAAAACTTTTTTTTTTTTTTAAATTGAGGTCACATTCACGGCTCTTTTTTACACCAGATGGTCTTCAGTTGCGTAGCAGAAATCCTGTTCCATCCCAGAAATCACAGCTTGTGTCCAGAGGGGTCAAAATAGGTGGTTGCAGCCAAGGGGCCGAGCGAGTCGGCAGTGCTGTAAGTGGCGGCTGTGACGTCCCGGCTCTCTGCTGTGAGCACTTCATGCTGTCACGGCTGAAAAGCAAATAGGACTTGAAAGAAGTTAAACTCCTAGTTCAGTGGAGCTAACAAAAGTGTGTGAAGATTTTATTCTCATTCAAGTCTTTCTCCTTCTGTAGTTCTTTTGGATATATTGGTTGAAAGGAATTAATGGTTTATTAGCATTATTTCCAGCTTTATTTGGCAACTTTGTGGCTTTTTCAGGAATTTGGTGTGTAATTTTCTTAACTTAATTCTTCTGTGTCTCCATCCTCATGTATGTCCACTACTCAGATTCATGATCCAGATACCAAAAGCGTATCCAGGTGTTTCCAGCTAACAAAGCTATCTCCTGCTTCAGGGTGTTGATAAGAGAAGAGCAGCACATCTGAAAACGTTAATGTGTTACATACACAACTTTGCTAGGACAATTTTAAAATGTTGACTTAGTTTATAAATGTTTCCTTAGAATTTTTGAGATGAAATCAGCATTTTAAGGCCTGATATAGCCATAGTGTCAAAAGCTTTGATGGGAATACACCCCTGTARTGGAGCTTCAAGTGCCAGGGAGAAGGTAGCCTTCTCTTTAGCTTGCAGTTCAACTCCAAAAAGGACTTAGGTAACGTAATGGCAGAGGTAGAGTTTATGTCATCATAAAGCTGATCTTGTTTGAGGTGTCACGATAAGGGACCTCCTGAGATCCAGTGACAAAAAAAAAGAGGATAAATAGATGAAATGAAGTAAATGCTATTTTTTGGTAAATGAGGAAGATGGATGTTTGTTTTAGCTATAGAGTTTCGTATTTGTAACTTTTTTTTTTCACTGCAGTGGTGTTTGAGAGGTCGCACAAAGCATTGGGATTAATTGCAGGAAGCAAAGTGGAAAAGACTTTTAAAGAAATGAAAGAAAAATCTGTCTGTATGATTTGGCTGGGCAACAAAGGAGACCGATGACTACACCTTTTATTTAAAGGGTGTAAACACCGAACTGGGGAAGAAATATTTTATGGTTGTTACATAGAGAGAACCACTTATAGGAATAAATGGATGCAATTGAACAAAGTAAAAATTTAGGCTGAATATTAGGAAAAAAATCTTAACATTGAGGTTTATTAGATTATGGAACACTTTTCCCAAAGGATGTGGTCCAAGCTCCATTACTAGTCCCTTAAAATTAGGCTGGATAGAATAACAAAATGTACTGGAGGGAACACTTTTGCCTGGGTAGGGGATGAACACAGTTACCTAATATGCCTTTGCATTTCATTTGCTTCCATGATTCATTTCCTGAAAAACTGCTTCCAGAATGTGTTAATGACATCACGGCCTCGGCCCCCTCTGACCCATTTGTATTTCTTGGTAATGCCGCTTTCAATCTCATTTGTTTGCAGATTGCAAAAGGCAGTTATGCAAGATTCTCTGGCAAGTCGTCGGTACAGTTAGGTTAAATTCGCTGGCTTCAGCGACTGATGGAGAGAGGGAGCATTAAAAAAAAAAAAAAAAAAAGGAAAAGAAAAAAAGCAACACCCAAATGTAAACATGCACTGAAAACCTGAGCTTTTCCGGACCACTGTGATCAGGAGTGTGGCAAGTGGCACAGTTGGCCTTTCGGAGCTTGTTGGCTTAAACAAGATAGTGGGACCTTCTGCTTTCCTTGGCAAGTAGGAAGAGATACTTGTCTCCTTCAGAATTTCTCTATTAGGTGTGGAAAAACCTCTAACAAATAACCCACAAGCTCTGTCATCAATTTTGTGTTTGAATGAGCCATTCTTAGTGGTTCTGTTATACTGATTTCATGAGAAGGGAATAACTTGTTTTTTAAAAAGCATGTCTTTTATAGAATGTATCTTTTAAAAAGACATTGCATTTTTAATCTTTTCATTGCAGTACACTTTTTTGAAGTGTTTAGGATTTTCATGCCGCTTGCAATATAAGCCATGAGAATTTTCCTATTTAAAAAGTGGGAAGGCATGTGACTGATCTTGCACAGGCACTTGGGACCTAGGACTAAGGGGTAGTTTAACAGGTTTGTAAGCCTAGATGTTGTCTACCTTGACTTCAGCAAGGCTTTTGACACTGTCTCCYGTAACATCCTCCTAGAGAAGCTCAGGAAGTGTGGGTTAGACGAGTGGACAGTGAGGTGGCTTGAGAACTGGCTGAAAGGCAGAGCTCAGAGGGTCATCAGTGGCGTGGAGTCTAGTTGGAGGCCTGTGGCTAGTGGCGTCCCCCAGGGCTCAGGACTGGGTCCTATCCTGTTCAACTTCTTCATCAACGCCTGGGATGAGGGGACAGAGTGCCTCCTCAGCAAGTTTGCTGATGACACCGATCTGGGAGGAGTGGCTGAYACACCWRAGGGCTGTGCWGCCATTCAGAGAGACCTGGACAGGCTGGAGAGGTGGGCRGAGAGGAACCTCCTGAGGTTCAACAAGGGCAAGAGCAGAGTCCTGCACCTAGGGAAAAATAACCCTAKGCACCAGTACAAGCTGGGGGCTGACCTKCTRGAGAGCAGCTCTRCAGAGAARGRCCTGRGAGTGCTGGTGGATGACAAGTTGACTGTGAGCCAGCAATGTGCCCTTGTGGCCAAGAAGGCCAATGGKMTCCTKGGGTGCATTAGGAAGAGTGTTGCCAGTAGGTTAAGGGAGGTGATCCTGCCCCGCTACTCAGCCCTGGGGAGGCCTCATCTTGAGTSCTGTGTCCAGTTCTGGGCTCCCCAGTCCAAGAGAGACATGGAGCTACTGGAGAGAGTCCAGTTTAGGGCTACAAAGATGATCCGAGGTCTGGAGCACCTGCCCTATGAGGAACGGCTGCGAGAGCTGGGCCTCTTCAGCCTGGGGAAGGGTAGGCTGAAGGGRGATCTGATCAATGTGTACAAGTCTCTGAAGGGAGGGTGTCAAGGGGATGGGGACAAACTCTTTTCAGTTGTCTCGTGTGACAGGACAAGAGGCAATGGGCAGAACTTGAAGCACAGGAAGTTCTGCCTGAGCGTGCGGGGGAATTTCTTCCCTGTGAGMRTGTCGGAGCAYTGGCACAGGTTSCCCAGAGAGGTGGTGGAGTCTCCTTGTCTGGAGATCTTCAAGGCCCTCCTGGATGCAACCCTGTCTACTACGCTGTAGGTGCCCCTGCTGAGCAGGGAGGTTGGACTAGATGATCTCCAGAGGTCCCTTCCAACATCACTGATTCTATKATTCTATGATAGTGCTATTTTGACCGAGCATATGTTTGCTGTGACTGCACGCTTCCGCAGTTCCTGGACCCCAAAMAATAACAGCGGCCTCCAGCTTGGCTGTTGTCTCAAAGTGCTTGCTGTGCTGCACGCGCTTTTTTRAAAGTAAGCATCTCCCACATGTGAATTCTTGTTGTAGTCTGCTAATGGCTTGAAAATAAGCTAGTCTACCAGTATTTGAAATGTGAATTTATTTTGCCAGACTGTGTGTCGCCTAGAACTATTCATTCATAGTTAGTTTTAAAATGTCTTTCCTTCTATGTTGCAAGCGCACTTTGGTTAATTCTGTTAGTCTAATGCCAGACAGTGGAGAGCATGAAAAATACTGCTGAAAACACAAAACTTTTGCTACTGTCGTTTGTATTGTTGTGTCAAAAATCCATTATTTACAAAAACTTGTGTCAGTTGATGTCAGAAAAAAGTTATATTGCAATATAGTAACAGTAAGTAAATAATGTAAAAAAGTAAATAATGGCTTTAAGCCATATATACTATAACTACCCTACCTAAATATCTACCCTGCAAATAGATACCTCTTTTCAATCTGAACTTTTATTGCATTACCATTAGTTACTGTATTTCGATGGTGGAATTCATCGCTGTAGTATGTGTTAACACCTGTTGTGAGTCTGATATAGTGGGAGGTTGAAATACTTAACATACAAATTCATTAACCTTAAAAAAATTATTCCATATTTCCAATATTTCAGCTTTGCTGGTCTCTTTCTGAATCTTTCAAAAACTTGCAATGGACCTTTTCTAAATTTAATGTTGTGGCTGTTCTTTTAGTCGTTTAAGCCAATGTACCTGCTGCTCCTCCAAGTAACGGTTTTAAGCTTCTTAAATAAAGACCCAAGAAGCTTAAGGAAGTGCTTATGAAGTATAAAATGACTTTGACTTGAACGATTGAGAGCAGCATCTTGATACAGGAGTTGCCTTGCTGATCCTGCCTCGCCCATTTCATTTGTGATTCCATGGACCGCTTTTTCTTCTCCCGTTCATTATCACATATCATGCCTGCGGCAACTCGAGAAATTGCTTACATGGAAAAGTAAAGTGGGAAAGTATTTATGTATTTTTAGCTTTCTTCTAACACAATGTAGCAACTGGAAACAAGGCCAAGAGCCAGCACAACGTGAACTGCCAGCTCTCCATGGGCCACCAGAAAGTGTTCATCAGACCACAATGTGAGAGCCATTGAACTGACTTAAGAAATGTGACACATACAGCAAGCATTAAACAAATTCAAAAAGACCCCTTCAACTTCCCAGAGATGTTGCTTGGACATAAGAAAAATAAAATACTAACCATGTTTTTGAAAAATGTTATTTGCTGTCTTTGCTGGAAGAACCCCATGATAGTATCAGCTAAATACTGTGAAGAATGACTTTTGCTTTAGTTATTCATAATCTATGTTTGCTACTATCTTAAATATGTTTAGGACATTAAATGGTCTTTGGTATGCTCAAAGCTTTCTAAATTGGGAAAACACAGTATGGAGCTAGAACTTGATTAGAGTAGAAATATAGGCTGAAATACAGTTTTATTCTGTTTGTTTACTATTTTGGGGATTTTTGTCTGACTGATTTCTTTACATATATATATATATATATATGTATGTATATGTATGTATGTATTTTTTTTAACTTACTACTCAAGCCTAAGCCTTGTCTACTTACAAGCCTAAGCCTTGTTTACTTACGTTTCTTGTTCTTTCCGTTAGTGTTGCTATTTGAAATGGTAAAATGACAGTAAGAGATCAAGATTTTTTTTAGAAACTTCACTTCTACCAAAATTCTTCTTTCTTTATTTTCAATCTCAAAAGTAGCCTGGGACTGCCACATTAATCTGGAGCATGCAAGGCTACTCCTGGGATCACACTAGAGAAGTCTTTATGGCTCAAAGTTGGCACTGAGCAAAATAATTTCCAAACCAATAAAACTCGGTGCCAGGATGATAATGATACATGATTAGGATTTGGGGTGTGTGTGTGTGTGTGTGTGTGTGTGTGTGTGTGTGTGTTGGGAAAGAGAAATGGATCTGCTGTGTTATCAGGCTCCAGCGATTAGAGAAATGAGCACCTGCAAAAAGGTTGTGCCAGCATTAATTCAAACATAGTGTGTGTGCTAAAACTTTATGAAGGATCAACAGTTCAAGGAAGACTTCGTGAAGTTTACTTATGAATCTGAACCRTCCTGGTAGATGTTGGAATATGATTGCATTTTTGCAACAATAGAAAAAGAAAAAAAAATCCTTTTCCCAGTAAGGTACCTTGAAATAAGTAACACGGAGGAAACTGGTGTTAATTGATGGCTCTTCCTGGAAGAGGGCTCGGATGGCTTATCTTACAGGCATGTCCACTAARGGTTGGAAAGCGAGTAAGATACTTGAATTACAATTAGTTTAATAAATATCACACAAATTCAGTAGCACTGAGAGTTCACTGATATGCTAACTTTTAAAATTATGGAATATGCAGTGCTAGATGGTAGACTGGCTATAAACAGAAATGCTTTATACTRAGTAAATTTTTAAAGCAGCCTCTGTTCTACCTGTCTTTCAGTTTTAAGGTTTTTTGAAATCAAGCTGTTTAATCACGTGAAAGTATAAATAAGTGTATTTGAACTGTTCCCCAGATAGGCACAGGCATGAACCTCCTTCGTATCTTCTTGTTAGTGCATAAYGGAGATAAGACAATTAGTTTGAGATTGCTGTAGGATTCTGTTTGTATTAAATAGTAGACTAGTGAAAGAAAGTCCTTTTTTTGGTGATTGTGTCATAATTTTAATTTCACTCATTAAGCGTTGTTCCACAGGCTGTCAGACTAGATTAAAATCCTGTGTTTGTTTTCATGGCTACAAGCACTATTTGCAGCCCTCTTATAAAAAAGACCTCCAAATCTGCACTGCAGCAAAGGTACCTTGCTGTTTAAAAGAGCTTTAAATTTATTACAGTAGAAACCATATGGAAATGTCGCTTCAATTTGTGTGGTTGCGATTCTCGGTGATCTGTAAAGGCAGGAATTGAAACAACTCTGCTGGGATTTCAGGAGCTGTAAAAACCCCCCAAAGGGCTGATCTTGTTGGGTTGTTGAGGCCGTAGCAAGTACTTCAGCAAAAAAACTTAGTAGCATCTGAAACACCAGAACGGAGAGGGCCGCTGCTGTTTGGGAGTTGCAGCTCRTCCTTACTGCTTCCCAGAGACACAGAAAGCTTTAGGAAAGCTTTTGCAATTTGTATTTCCTGTCGGATTGGCCTGAAGGCCAATGTTTCCCTTGCCTTTGACATGGCAATAATTACCTTGCCACTGCATCCAGGAAGGAACTGTTAGTTTGTTACAAAATCTAACTATATAATTATGTTTGAAGGAAAATACTGTTTGGCTGGCTTGAAGTTTGGTAGGGCCGAGAGTACAAGAATTTTAGGGGCCTCGTAACATTGAGATTTTCTTATCTGTACTCCGTATAGTTTTAAACCTTGCTGATCTATAAAAGCTCTTGGTGAAAGAGTCAATCTCTGCCATAAAATTCCAGGATTTACTCAGAAACGTATTAGGTACAAAGTCTTTGAGGGTGAGTATGGCCTAGGAGACTGGGAAGGGCGGCCTCAAAATCTGGGCATGCAGCAAGAGCCGGGTAAAGGTAGAGCCCCGGTGACACTGAAGTTGCTGTGTCCCACCCACMGCCATGGGGGTAGGTTTTAGTCTTTCTCCTCTTATGCTTTCTCCACAGTAATCCTGAATCTGCTTCGGTTCTGGTTCTTCTCTTCATCTTTCCCCCAGTGTAATACAGCATCGTGAGTGGTGGCAAGGAAAGGAGGATTTATGGGTCTGCTGGAGAGGACTGAGGAGAACCTTCACGTCCTCCACCGCTGCCYCCTCCCCGTCCCATCCCGTCCCCCTGTCACTCTGTAACAGGGCACGGAGCTGGTCAGCTTGCTTCGCTAACGGGGCTGTAATTAGAAACAGGAACTTCAAATGCAGTGTTATAGTATTGGAGTTAGTTTTTTAATGCTGTATGTATAAAATTTGAAAATCACTCAGCTTGCATATTGGACCCAAACATCACAGTTTAAAGAGGATAATTACAGTTTTAGCAAGCAGTCTTCAGGAGCTGTATATACGTCGTATATAAGGTAAATATAAGGTGTATATATACACCGTATATAAGGTAAAGATGTATTCTAGCATGCAATCTTAATGTAGTTAGTGAGCAAATAACTAGGAGTTAGAGTGGAATAATTAGCTATTTGTGGTGTTTTACCTTTCTAGGATATAAAATTAATGCAGTTTTTGTGTTTTGCTATATGAGTATTTTAGAGGCAGTTGTGAGAAAACAAAAACTGTCACTTTTCCAAGAGGAATCAATCAGACTGACCAGCTTCTGGCAGTATCACTAGTGATTTGTGTACTCAAGCTTTTATTTCTTTTTAATTATATTTTTAACTTCAAGCTATTGTAAGCAATTTGTACTTCCATACCTTTATATYGTATATGCAATCTGTAACCATGGAGTTTCAGAGCAGTGTAAGTACTCTCAACTGAAGTATTGTGCTGCTTCAAGTTACTTCATCTTTTGTATGAATGTAAAAACAAAAGGCTGGCCTTAATAATAGGATAAAGCTTGAATTTTAATTGCTGTTAATCCTGGGTATTTTTCCCCAATAAGTTTATTGTTTGGTGTTAAGATGTCTACCCACAAATAATGGGCAATGATGTTCTCTACAGGACTCTAAATCTGGATGTTCGAATTTAAGCAGTATTAGCATTTGTTACTGTACTCTGTCTAAAATATAATGAAGTTATTAAAATTAGAATATGTAAGAAAAAAGGTGCAAGACAGACCAAGTTTGTTTTATTAAAAAGGCAATGTGCAAGCTCTTTTTCCTGTCTTAGCATTATCAGGGTCTCTTCCTGAAGCCTTTGACTGGTTTGTCATCTGTTTTGGGGGGTTGAAACATCTCCCCTTCAAATATGTGTGGTGTTTCATCTCTCTTCTTAGTTCCTTTTCATATGTTCTTATTAATTTTATTGAATTTTCAATAGTCTCTCAGTTCCCATCTGTCTGTGCTCACTACTGTGTTACTCCTGAAATTTCCATTTTGTGAAATCAAGGCTTGTCATCTCGTTGTGCAGGTTTGAGCTGTTTTTCCCTGAGACAGCATCTTTATCTCTGATGGAGCTTTGTTCTTTAAAATGTGAACATGTTTAATGTTTTCTAAGGTAATTTTTTTTCCCTCTAGCTGGCCTGTGGACAGTCTTCACATTAGGGGGAGTGGGGAGCAAACCAACACCGCAGCTGGAACAGTGCTCCCCTCTAGCTAATCAGAGCCTGCTGCTTCTGCTCGTCTTGGCCAACCTGACTGACGCTCCAGATACACCGAACCCCTACAGACAAGCTATTATGTCTTTCAAGAACACACAAGGTTTGTGTCTGTTCTTGCTTTTAAGCATGAACTGACGAAAATGAGGCATTGTATTTTTGTGACTGATTAGATATTTTCTTTCCAAAACTTGTTTTCTCTTCAGTAAGGCCATGAGAGGGGTGGTAATAATATTTCATTCTGGGAATTTTGTGGTGGAGCTTCTCAGCTGCTGGAGCTTACTTGAAGGGGCAGAGGGAGAATGAGATGCTTCCATCTGAATTGATAAACTTTTGAAAGCTTCATAATTTCATAAGATACAAATGAAAATGGGAAGTATGGCAGTAAGTGTGTTATTCAGAAATCTGCAGAGGTCCCCTGGAACTTGCTCGGACTTGAGGAAATTGTAGTTAACAGGCACCAAGTTAGAGTTAAGATAAGCAATTGAATTGTCACATCAGCTGAGTCAAGGTAACTGGTGTGTACCTCCTTGTATTGGAAATGTGAGGAGAATTTGGTTAATGTAAACTTTCACAGGATATGTCTACATGGAAGATTTCAGACTTCTTCACATATCTTGTTTTTGGAAAGGCCAGTTCAAGTCCGTATGTCATATAACCACAAGCACAATACTGCACTGAATTATAAAGTCCTGCTACAGAGGTCTTTAGCTGRACGCAGTAATACAGTAACACAGCTCAGCCTGGCTTGCCTTGTGTCTGGGCAGCTCAGCATTAAGATGGTGTGTGCTGCTTTTTGTCTGCACATATCCATATAGTTATATCTCTTCAAGTTTTAGTCGTTGGATTTTCCTTTTTTTTTGGCTGTGTGCAGGTTAACAGTGTGCGCATGGCTATGCAACACAGTTCTGCTGCTGCATGATAACCTGTGCAGCCACATAACTGTGATTGTGTTTTTCACTTTGTTTGGGGCACATTAAGTTTTTATATTTCTTAACCTGCAAGCATTGAGCAGGCTGAGCTCTAAGCTCATTTGTGTCCTAACATGGCCCTAACCATTATAAAATTTTTAAAACCTATTCTTGTCAAAATAGCTTGCAAAGCCATATATTCCCTAAATGTATATGTTTATAGAATCACTTATTGAATGGGCTGAAACTTGTTTTCACTAGCAGTGTTCATATAACCGAGCTTATATTTCATTCCTGTGAACATTCTGAGCGTCTGGAAGAAGGAGAATAGTATGAAAAAGAGAGGCTGGTTACAGTCATAATGATCTATAGTATAGGAGTATAATAGGAAACTGGCTTTTAAAAATAATTTATATAGTTTAATGGAGACAGAACTAATGAAATTTGAGATAGTTATCCTTTATTCTACATGCTCAAGAATATTTTAACTTTTTTGTTGGTTGCTTTAATATTCTGTAGAATAATACATGATTTACTGCTGTTACTGGATTCTAKAAGCTTTTTAAATGATGTTTAGAAAAAAATCTTACTGGTTGTTAAATCTTTAATAAAATAGATAGTGAGGTGCTATGATGATACAGTGTAAAAATTCACTTAAGAGGAGCTTGAAGGTCAGTGGACTCTCCTCAGCTAATGAACCGTGGCATCAGCATCCTTAATAAAGCACTGATCTGATTTTACTGTCTACATCAAAATTTTACCTGGTAAAGAAGAATATTTGCTTGAAATACAAGTTTTTTTCAAGCAGTCAGTCCATGAGGACAACCGGTGTTTGAAGTGGCGGGGAAGAAATGGTAGTTCGGGAGAAAAAAAGGAAATTTTTCTCTCAACCAAACTCCTTTTGGTATGGAGCGTCCAGGAGAGGCACGATTTCCATCCCTGCCAAATCAGCCTCACAGAGCTAGGAGCTGCTGCCAGCTGATGGACTGTATCTAGCCTGTACGTGAGGCAGTGTCTCCTGACCCTTGGTGAGCTGGAAACTCCTGCAGGAAGGAGAACATCTTGCATCAGTGTCTCCTACTGAGTCCAGATGAATGTCCGGAGCAGTTGCCCCGTGCGGAGGCCAAGAGGCTGCCTCTGGAGAAGCAGTCACTCCTGCACAAGCCGTCTCCACTGGACTCCCAGAAACCCACCGGGAGCTGTGGCTCTCCTGCATTTCCAACAGCCATTCCAAATACAACAGTTTTTCCTCCCCAAAAGGTTGGGGATATTGTTCAAAGTAAGTGGCAACTGCCACATACATCCCAGTTTAACTGCCCCAARTAGTCACTAGCTATTTGGAAACTTTACTAGCAACATATCCTGAAAAGAGTGGGAAAAGTGGCAGGTACATGTTTCAGTGGGTGTAGGTGGTGTTTACCTCTACCAGCGTAGAGATTTATCTGGAACAGTAGAACAGTTTGGTGGGAAACCATGGAGCCGTGCATTAGAGAGCCGTATTTGTGTTGGCTCGCAGTTCCCGTCCACGGGCATGTACGTGGTGAGAATGCTCGCACTGTTTTCTGTGGTGATACAGGCATAATATCTGAGAAGTCTTTGGGGCTTTGGGAAAGGCTCAAATGCAGTGCGATATTACTGCCTAGCATGCCTGCTATCATAATACAAGTTTAATGGGTAGTAAAAATTTGAGTTGTTTTTTGAGTCTTTTCTCACTCTCCTTACATTCCTCTCTGCCCACAAATTACTGTGCAGAAGGTACTTCTGCCATGCTGTTTTCTACAGCAAAACTTTCCTTGGTTACACTTTTTTTCCTTAAAGAAAGTAAAGAATTCAGAAGTCCCCACTCTGTGGGGTCTAAGGAGTTTTAGTTAATTTCTTCAACTTTGGGCACCTTGTGTATAGAAATAGAGATTTTTTTTTTCAAGTCCAGACCTATAGCATACTTGAGCACCCAAACTGCTGCTGTCTCCACAATATCTTCTTGCCATGACATTGCTGTAATTTTTCCATGTGCTTAGCTTGTTTGCATTCTCAGAAGAGATTGCTGTATGGTACTGCAAAAAGGTTCTGTGAACAGAAATCTCTTCTGTTTTATTTCACTTCCAGCTGTGCCACGGATTATATTGTACACATGAACCAGCTACTGTTACTTTGAGTGTTGGTAGGCCTTGTGACATGGCGTTTTAAATCATTTTAATTAACGCATTAAAAAAGTACCCCATAACTTTTAAAGTCATGCAATACTTACAGTTCAAGCCTATCAGTTGATTTGCAGTGAATCATATGCATCTGCCCTCCATGCAGACAAATTCAGAGGAAAGAGGCCACCTCAGTGCAAGTAAACTAAACTTGAAAGTTTTGGTTACAAGGTTTGAAAATACAGTGGTCAGTCTGTCACCAGTTACAGTGAAGGTCTGGTAGCTGCTGCCTTTGTGGCAATTCATGGGATTGTTTTCTTTTTTAATAGTAGAAGCTATCTAGAAGATCTGAGCACTTTTATTTTAAAGGATTCTTATATGAGAGAGCATGGCCCCGGATTTTGGACACAATTGAAGTTTCTTAGACCCTGAGGTTTATGACTACTGGTGACAGTAGAGTCTTAAGTGKTTTTTCTCCCCACCAACCCTCCTTTTCTTACTGTGGTAATAGAAAATATTTTGCCTGAAGATTTTATAAAATAAACATGTACCTGCATGGTAAATATTTTTGTTAAATACAATTTTTGATTTCTTTATTTCAGATAACACTGCTTTCTCTTCATYGAACCCACATGCTTTCCAGATAAATTTTAACAGTTTATACACAGCTTTGTGTGAGCAACAGAAATCTGATCAAGCAACTCTTCTTTTATACATGCTTCTGCATCAAAACAGCAACGTGCGGACATACGTGTTGGCACGCACGGACATAGAAAACCTTGTAAGTATTGTTCTGTTCCTCTAGTACTCCAGAGGGGCTGGTCTGGAGTAGCTTTTGTGTGACTGGCTGCTCATGTTCCCTGTTCTATGGAAGTGCCAACTCCAATCAACTTATTCACCTTCATTATATCATCTCAGGAGTATTATGCGGATCGTGCAACTACCATTAAGCTAACACTTGTAAGGCTATCAGACTGTCTGTGCCTAATGCCATTACCAATCTGATCCAGGTAAAAGCTGCTGACTTCTGGGCATGCTGTAAGAAACTGGTTGCAGACACKCCTCTGTTCATTACTTTGTTTTTCATTTTTTTAGATGTTTAGACCAAAAACCTAGGCAAGCTTCCGGTATGTATACATGCATAGTAGTTAACAATATAAGCTGTAATTTCATTAGTGTGACAAGTGTCCTACRAAGTTGACCTATGCAAGTGTCTGAGACTGGAACTCCTCAAGGAACTCCTCTTTTTTTAAGAGATGCAACTGGAAATTTAGCTGCTTTGAGATAAGATTGTGGTTAATAGGCAACGTAACAGCCACCTGGTACAGTTTTTTGTAGCTTATAAATCAGCTTTTGCCTCCTTCTATGTTTAGTAATGTCACAAACCACTTTAACARATCTTACTTATTAAAAAGCATTCCTTTAATAAGATAATGGCTGTCTACGGGAATTGGTTACAGAACAGAGAACCTTTTCCATTTTAATATTTGAAATCCTGCCAGATAATYAGATCCCATGCCTGTTTGGTGGCAGCTACGGAATGAATTTGGTCCTAGTCCAAGTTCTAGCAGATAGATACATTGCTAAAATCGGAATTGATAGACACCGCTGTTGGCAAACTCAGCTAAGATGGTTGATATTGAACTGATGATTCAAGACTGAACTCCTGTGTGGTCCACTGAAGATTATCGAAGCCAGGGCTGAGTCATTTTGGAAGAATTCTGTGGACAAATTGTCACATTTACTTTTCTGGGCTGTTGGTATGCGGTATGACATGTGTCACAGCTGCTAAACTTACCAATTTACACTCTCTCTGGGAAAATAAAGGTTAGGGGTCTGTGTGTGTGTTGTTTTATAATTATGGTATTTCATATATTGTAAAGCTTCCAGAAAAAGCACAAGGTGTGTATGTCAAAACAGCTCCAGATGCAGATACTTAGGCATTGTGCCATGGGGGATATTATCATATATTATCACCTGTCTTTCCTCCCACTCTCAAAAGAAAAAAAAAAAAAGCAAAAACCTTTTAGCAATCCCAGAAGTAGCACGCAACACTAAAAAGCTGGCTTTCTGGGAAAAGCCAAGAAAATTGAGAAAAGGATTACTGCAAAGTTAACAATGTATTKGTCTTAATACCAAAACATGAAACCATTAGCTCTGTCTCATATTGTTACCCCTTCTTTTGTTTTACTTTTCATGCGTATTGTTAGTCTTTGTGATYGTTGCTGGCATCTTTATACAGCCTGCTCGCCTCTAGCAGGATGGTAGATAAGGATGAGCAGCAAACAATGATGAAGAGCAGTTTGACTTGCTTTGTAACTTGGGCTGGGCACTTCAGAAAGTGTATTTTATTCCAGCCAAAAGTAGTTTTTTTTTCTTAGGAACAAAAAGACTGGAGTGCATCCTGAAGGAAATGAAAATGGTTGGGGAGCAAGGGGAATTTACTGGACAAAGAAATCACGATCTCCTTGTTACAACACTGTGCTAAAAGTGGCTGATTCAGTCTTGAATTTGTAAATAAGACAACTGGGCAGGAGTATGGAGCTGCTTTTCTGTTTCCGTATATGGCAACTGCAAGACTGGTGCTAACATACTATGTGCTATTCTGGTGTTGCACTAACATATTCCATAAAGTATTTACAGACTATTGAAAAATGAAGATAGTGTAGAGAAACAACTTTTTACTCCCCCCCCCCCCCAAAAAAAAACACCCAACAACTGTGAAGGTTTACTGCGAGAAGCTTAGAAAGCTAACTGTCCAGTTTGTCTGAAAGAAGTTTGAGAAGTGTCTGGATGTGTAAGCACCTTTCTGGGTGTAAACACTGAGCAGAAAGGTCTCTGCAGACTTGCAGGGAAAGGCACGACAAGGACTGGAGGCTGGAAGGCGAATTCCATGCCCTAAGCGGTAACAAAGCAGTTAAGGCAATTAGCTCATTGGAGGAAAGTGCTGACAGAGCAGTGCTCTCCAAGGATATCTCCRAACAAGGATGGATGACGTTTTGGAGGAACATTAGCACTTGAGTGCTAAGGTGTGGGCTGTTCATGCAGCGAGGCCGGGTGCTGGGATAAAGGTCTGTGATACATGAGAGACCAGGTCAGCAGTCGAGCCGAGTTCTCATCTTAAAGTTTCAGGGGGTTTGCAGGTTGTCGCTAATTTGCTTCACTCAAGGCAGTCTTGTTGTTCCCCCCCCCCTTTTTTAATACCTTCTGGTTTTGAGACCCAGGAAGCATCACTAGTAGATGTTCTGTGGCATTTCCTGGCTTTTTGGGGATATGTGTATTTGCTCTTTTTGTAATTTTAATTTAATTTGTAAATTGATTCAATGTGGATTGTTTAACAGTTATAATAAGGCTTGTCTCAACTTGCTTCCTAATTTGTGTATGGAATCTACTGCTGAGTTGTACACAAACAGCTTCAATTATTCTATATATTGCTTTATCATTAATAATGCAACATCTTTTTTCTCCTTGTAATAAGTCTGCCTAGTAGAATTAATAGGATTTGATGTGTCTTACCTAACTTAGTGTGTCTCTTTGTACAATTTTATAAAATAATTGGTCTAAATATGTGATGCTTTCGGGGATGTTCCTGGCTGCACTTCGGCTGCGTTAGTGAGAGTCCTCACAAAGGTTCTCCAGGAAGTAGTGGGACTCGTGAAGTAGGGGRCAGTTAGCAAATGCTTTCCTCGGTGTGGTGTTACGGCTTGCGGATGGGAAAACATCAAGTCATCTTCTTTTTGTAGAAGCAGTTAATGCCACTATTTTGGATAAAAATGCTAGTGGGATATCTACCTGTGAGGGAGAAGAGCTTCCAGCTGAACGTTCTTTGCTTTGGCGGCTGAGCTGTGCAGTGCTGCTCTGTTTGTTGCTCTATGTTTTGTTGCTACCCAACATGATTAGATCAAAATGATGTATAGGATGATGCGTTTATATCAACCGATGGTATGGCAATATTTTTTCCAGTGTCATAAGTTCAGGAGCAATGGGCTTAACCCAAACTATCTTGTGTTGTATCATAGGCTGCAGACAAGCTATTTTAAAACTCTTTGCTGGGGAAGCTGTTCTTGACCTTGGACTGAATATAGCACCTGTAATTGCCAGTGTTGGTTTTTACCTGCCCCTTGCTTTGAGGATTAAAAGYAACTTTTTACTGGTAACTGTGCTTAATAAAAAGTTAGCATTAAAAGCTGATCCTGATGGAAGAGTGTTAGTAGTAGTCGAATGATTTTCAGTTTAATGAGAATTAGCACATGAATCTGCAATTCAAGGGAGCCTGCAACCACCAAGGAGGTGGTTATTGCATGTTTTTTGTTGTTTCTGAAAGCAGAGAATGAAATGCTTATTGGAGAGCCTGTCTGGGCAGTCGGATGTGCCAAAGCTTTTGAATGAAGAGTTGTATCATGGTAATTTTTCTTATAACCAGGACACTTATTTGCATGAGTCTTCCTGGACATGGCGCTCAGATGAGTGGAAAATTGGGATGGAGAAGTTCTGCTTGCTGCAAGTGTGAGTGTGTGCACTGCACCAAGTGTGACTGATGCAGAGGGGCTGCCCCCCTGCCCAGCGCCTGGCTACTCCATGCCAGTTCCCTGAGAGATCTCCAAATTTTGCTGTGTGTGTATAATATAAGATTTGCTGTAGAAATGCATTGCAATTAGACGTCTATATAAGTTTTAGCATAATTAGAATTCTATCTTATATCCTGACTCTGCTTTTTAAATGCTGGCTGGTTGAATAATTTTTCTTCTGGTAGTAGCAATACKTAGGTGTTAAATATCTTCTAGGCATAACCAGAGGTCTGGATAGCTCATTTTCTAACACAGCAGTCCATGTGCAAAGAAAAAGATAAAGGGACTCTATAGATTGATCCAATTTTCATATATGAGGGGTGGGGTGATAGCTGTTAAACTGCCATTTGCCCCTGTAAGTTTGGTCCAATAGGCAGAATGAGCAAAGTCTGAAACAGAAGTAGAAAGAAAAGCAAGGATAAGTGGCAGTAGGAAGAGATCTTCAAAAATCCTGAAGACACGTGCAGGGAAGGAAGCCTGAACGCAGTGATTTGGAGAGTTGGCGTAAGGCTGGCTAGCTTTACTCCGGGGGGATTTTGTGCTAAGTCGCGTGACATGTAGACTCTCCTAGCACTTTACCAAAGAACTCCAATGGTGTAACTTCCTCTGGAAATAACTGCTCCTTCAACCAGCATAGCAGAGTCTACCCTGTAGAAGGAGGTAGAAATTGGAAGTTGTCTGTGCAAGGTTACAGAGAAACRTCCTTTTCCCCAAACCAAGGAAGAGGATGACTATTTTTGCTATGTGCTACGTAGATATTCTGCAAAAGCAGTGTGTGGTTTTTTTGCCTTTGTTATCAAGATTTRTATTTACAAATCACAAAAATATCAACCCCGATTTTAGCAGAAGAGAGAACTTTCCTAAGAATCCTTTGAAACTACAAAGGAAAGATATTTGGGAGGGRGACGCAACTACTTTTTTCTGTTTTTTGTGATATTGCCTTGACCCTGGGTGAAGCATCGTCAACAGCATTTGCCTGCAGCATTTAGATCAGCCTCATTGGTTAGAACAGAAACTGTGCAAAGTGTGTTCACAGTGGTCCAACTGCCTTGGAACTTGTTGATTTTAACAGAACACTTTGACCATTTTAGAGACTCGCGATGCACTTGAGAGTCTTGGCCTAGCCCCAGAATAGGTTTCACATGATTCATCTTGCTTCTCTTGGATTGTTTTTAAAAACAGCAACTCTTTAGGTGGCTCAAATTTCTTGGAATGAATTTGGTGTCTCATTCACTATCTTGGAATTAAGAGGAGGCTTTTTCCTCTCCAAGTTCCTTTTTTTTTTTTTCCAGTGTAGTTTGTGATTTAGGCCTATTTCTGCAGCTTGAGGAAGCCACACTATACTGGGCCAGTGGAAAGCTAATTTTCTATTGGTAAATAGACAATCATCTGGAATGAGTTTAGACTAGTATTCAGGTATGCTTGCTGTGGTAATGAAATCTCATTTTCATTATTATTGCAAGACTTTGGCTGAAACTGTTCATCCTGGTGGAACTGTTGCAAGACCTTGGGCTGAACTCTCATAATAATGTCAGTTCTCCTTGGCTGCATATTATCTTGAATTAGAAAAACAGGCCTTGTCTAGTTTTAAACTCAACCCAAACTGATTCCTTTCTAGAGTTATCTCCACACACCAAATTGAGAGTTGAGCTTCAGGTCTTAAAATAACTCTGTGCACATCAGGTCTCCTGCACCTGGCCATATTTGATGAGGATAGTTACTTCAGACCACACTTGCGTTAACAAAAATAGTCAGAAACAACCATTTCCTGCTTAAACTAGTGAAACTCTTGCTTAATAATTGTGTTTTCTTACCCCCCATAGTTCAGAGGGGAAGCAAAACTTTGCGCGTCTCTGGTAACTGATATGGCTGGAAATCTCATTTATTAGGAATTGAAATTCCAGGTCTCACCTCAAGAAAGAATTTGTTTAGACTCTCTGGTGGAGACGGAAGAAAACAGATGGAAGGTATATGAAGRGTTTACGTCAGTGTTCAGGGTTGGTTATTTGAAGAGGGAGTGATTGCTATGCTACCATCGAAGGGCAGAGTGATGCAGGGGAGGTTTCTAATCTCCTCTTTTTACTGCCTGAGATACTTGAAAACCTAAATATATACATTTTTTTTTCTTTCCCTAAAGGTTTTGCCAATTCTCGAAATCCTGTATCATGTGGAAGAAAGGAATTCACACCATGTTTACATGGCTCTTATAATTCTCTTGATCCTTACAGAGGACGATGGCTTCAATCGATCCATTCATGAAGTGGTGAGTTGCTGTTTTGGTAAATAATTCTTCAGAACCTAACAATCATTTAAATGCATATTTCCTTAAAAATGCCTCTGTATATCTGGCTGACTAGTTCCTCAGCAGAGTTGGTTTAGAGACCATGTATGCTCTTCTGGATTTGATGGCATATACTTGTTTTTTTCTGTGAAGACTGATTAAACCAAAGTTACAAGTGGCCTTTCCAGACTTTCCTAGTGAAGTGAACAAACACTTTGCCTCTTGTAAAGGAGATACTATTTGTATATATATGTTCTTTTTCCTCTTCCCAGTGTTTCCTGTTGCACATTAGCACAATAATAGACAGGTAGGCTGCCCAAAGTTGATGAATGTTTGCCATGGAAGTGATGGGGAGAGAAGAGAGAAAAACAGACAACTTTTTTAATTTCTCTTTGGAAAAAAAAAGAAAAAAGAATTTGCTCAACCACTTAGATTCAGCTGAGGGGAGGAGTTTTTAGCTGGAGTTTTATTTTCCAAACTGAATGCTACTTCCTCACTTGGCATCTCTTTTCTGTCTTTCTGCTAGATTAATATCTCTTTTATATTGTCCGTATAATATGATTCAAATTTTGACTAGCTTTGGCCCTTGACCATCTGTGCTGGAGAGTACCTTGGATAATTATGTTCTAGTTTCCCAGCTCCTAAAGCTTCCATAATGCAGATGATGTCTGCGCTGATTTTATTTGTTTTTTTGGCTGGGACATRGAAACTCTATTTCAGGATTATGTGCAAGTAATGAAATGTGAAAAGCTGGAAGCAGAATMTTTGGGTATATAAACAGAATTATTTTGTCAGGTAAAATCCAGACTGGAGCCAGTTTGAGAGGGAATGTGACATTTTTCTGTGGTGACAAATAAGAGGTGTGCAGTATTTAATTTCTGAAATCTCAGATTATTCTATATAGCTCTATATGTAGAAAGTAAGAAGAGTTGGCATTTAAATGAATATTTTTTAGGAGCACCTTTTAGGAAGAACTCCTACAGTAGGTTTGCAGGTGATTGAAATAACATTTTTCTGAAAACTTCCTTCTGCACCACCTTCATGTCTTGAACCTAATTGTGTACTATGTACTACATGTACGTAGTGTGTATATTTGGATCCCATATCACCAAATTATTTAACTTGGATCGTATATTGAACTTGTTGAGGGATATAGCCCACAAGTTCCACTCCTACCTCATAGTCTCTTCCCTCATTTTTCTTCATTCACTTTGAAGGCRGTACATGTGGTCTTTCAACAAATTCCTTGATGGATAAGTAAAAGTGGAAGATTTCCTTAAAATTGTTAATGAGAGTYCAGCTGTGGAATGAAAACATAAATCAAGTTTCCTTGTCCAGTTTGTTCTTGCCTTTGCAGCTCTCCCTGCCAGTGTAGTTGTAGTGCTTTGAGTAATATGGATATTATTGTTCCAATTAAAAAAAAAAAAAAAAATATTTTGTTCCTCTTACCCTGCGCTGATTTTTCTCAGTTCTGCCTTCATTTCTGTCATTTTCTTCCCATCTTGATCTTTGTTCTGCCTCCTGTTAGCTACTCACATTGTGTGCCTCGTGAGGACCATCCTTTGGTGGCAGCGTGTGGCCAGGGCTTTGCTAGTTTTGTCCCTCAACTGGATAGAGGGAGGTAGTTGGGAGGCCCTGAGTCTCTAGGCCTGGGGTTGTGAACTACTCCTGTCACCCTGCTGCGGAAGAAGATCCGAAAATGAACTTTGACCATCAACAGCTAAAGGAGCATAATGGCACTTACAGAAGACAGGTTTGGAATACGCTAGTCTTTCTCTCTCCTATTTTCCTTTGTTCCTTAACATTCTTTTATCCTTTTCTCCATTCTTGTATGAGCTGGGCATGTTCCAGGTGTAAGGAGAGAGCATACTTCATGTCGTTTCCCCCCCCCCCTCAAAAAAAAAGGAATCTTTTTAACACCCTTTTTTTTAACCTTTGCTGTGCATTTCCAGTTGAATTTGAAGCCTTTTTCTTATCCCATACTCTAGCCTCAGTGCCACAGGAACAGATTGGCATGATGAAGGAGGAGAATAGGTCCTCTTCTTGTGCAAAATTTCAACTTTGTACCTTGAAAGACACTTGAATAAACTACAGCATAGACAACAGGGTCAGTGACTGTGTTATTTCAATAAAATGTGTAATCTGTCCAAAAAGAAAAAGTTGCCTTCGTGATCTGCAACATAGCTGAACYGTACAGAGGGCTGTGAATATCCAAACGCAAAAGTGAGCATTGCATCCTGGCTGGGGAACGCCACCAGCTGGATCTGCTGGTGATGGGATCCTGTGGAGCTAGGATGGGGAAGAAATRTAATTACTGTACCAATTTTTCTTTGAGTGTAAAAGAGATAGAAAATTGTACTGGTATGTGATTTCCCCACACCCATCCTTTTRAACGATCACACGAAGGTGCCCTCGTATGAAGGACAGACTTGCCTTTTAAACAACACCATATAAAATAAGGAATTAGTCTCATACTTTCTTAAATATTAAGTATGTAACTCCTAGAGACTGAGAGGATGTCATAAGGAGGCACAATATTATGATCAAGGTTGGTAAAACTATATATGTAACTGTGTAAAATGTGGCCATCCAGCATCAGCTGCACAACTATAGTTGAACTCTTCACTACAAGTATTTATCACATTTTAGCMACTGCAGTAGGAGTTTTTTTTTCCTCCATCACTTGGCTGAARTATGAAGAAAAATAAGGATTTGATGTATTTTAAGTCAACCTGTTTTYCTCTCTCTGCTCTGTATCCTGTGTAATGTTCTTATAAGAAGCATGACTGTACAATCCATTTATGGGCTATTTTGCTTTGTGGTATCACACCCACATTTATTTATTGATTTTTTTGATTAATTTTAGTAAGCACAGTTTTGTAAATCTTGTGATTATAGCAACTGGTAAAGAGCTCAGGAAACCACAGAAACTCTTTTTGACTGCTGAAGCGTTTTTGTTTAAAATAAATGTCCTAACTGCCTGGAAAGTATGATCAAAAACATAGGTCCTATTCCTGCAATTGCCTTAATGCAAGATGGCACTGTAACCATGCAGAGCTCGAATTCTTTCACTATTAACAACAACAACAGGGTAAACTAGTCAATGCRAGAGTTCCTTAAATAGACAAGTATTGGTGTTTTTTCTTCTTTGATTTATGAAACTTTATTTTAAAAAAAAGAGAGATGAGATCTCAATTTAATTCTATAGTACTTTATGAATTAGTTACTTATAATACTACTGTAGTAGTAAATGGTTGTAGTAAATGGTGACAGACTATGGAAATCATAATGTTTTTACTTTCATTATGCTAAAAAAATAATAAAAAAAGAAATTTTGACTAAAAAAGAATAGTTGACTAATTCAGGGCATGACAGCAATCAGACCTGGTRGTCTCAGCAGTGGTGACTCAGTAAGATACCCTTTTTGCAAAAGGATTCCTCTTGTATGAGAAGTTKCTTAGCTGCAAGACAAATCTGGAGCTAATCTCCGAGGAGACCTGCAGTAAAACTCCAGATGGCCAATAATATTTTTGAGTAATTAGGCYGGTTACCATGATATGAGGAAGTCTACAGCTGAGTTTCCCTACTTCCTGAATGAAGGAATGGATTTCSATTTACGTTTTTCCAGGGCATTGGGCTTTCTTGAATGAGTTTTGGATGAATCTTGAATAAATATTAAGTGTCTCTTGGGGATGTGGGGATCAAAAGATCTCTTTTTTGCTTTTCCACCCACTTTGGGATAAAGACAAATTGTAAAAACCTGAAGTCTTCWGTGAAACAAAATTCTGTTTTTTGACCCAGGCCCATTTGCAACTAGCAGTGTTACTTTTTGGTCTGTCTCCAATGAGAATAGAAAAACTATYACTTCTTAAGTTATTACAGTTATACATACTTGAATATATTTTGATGGACTACTTTTCAAATCTAATTTCAATGAATTAACTGTTGTTGGTTATATCACACTTAGTCAATACTTCTGTCAGAACCATTGGCCGTTCCTGGAKTGACATCAGGGCAGGACATGTCTCGTCCATGTTTAAAACTGTCAGCACGTTCTCTGAGCAGCTCTGGTGACTGGATGTTTTGCATTAGGAATTTTCAGTTTGGCAAGTGGTCTTTGTGCTAGTGGATATGTCTTGTTTTGCCGGTGATAATATGACTAAATTTGAACAAATCGTAAATCCCGGGACAAAGAGGAGCAGGCTGTTTCCCTCTGCACAGCAGACGTAGCATGTAGCAGCCCGGCGCCGGGGGTTATTGCRTATTTGCTTCTCGCAGCTCCTGGAGCCAGCTGGACTGTTTGCATCCTTCCCTGCCGATGGGCTGARTGTGTGTCAATTCAGATATGTAGGGACCAGCTGAAACTTGTGCAACTGCTGCTTCCTGCTCCTTTGGGACGGGGCTGCACTCTGAACGGTGACTTGTTACTCCTCGGACAGCATTGATTGGAGCTGCATGATTTGATGCAGGGGAAATGAAGAAAGGAGCATTTAGGCACAGAAATGTCTGATGTGACAAGCATTAGGRGAAAGAGACTGTGGTTAGGAGTGGCTGTTTCCCAAGGAACATGGGATGGATACAAGTGGACAGAGAGAGAAAGAGAAAAAAAAATTGTCAAGAAACAGGTGAGAATTGGGAGTGCTGAGGCAAGAAATGAGAAAAGAGGGAGGATAGGAGCACAGCAATAAAATGCTAGAGAAGGTGAAGTCAGACTGCATTTAGATGAGGAGACTGGAACAGGGAAGGGCAAGTGAGGGAAAGGGAGKCCAGGAAGAGAGCGATCTAAGAAGGAATGGTTCAACTGGTCAAGGAGYGGGGAACGGACTGCAGAGAGTGAGAACGAGGTGGATGAAGGCTTGGACATGACCCAAAGAATTACCAGTGGATGAAAATGATGCAATGGGAGGAGTGGGAGGACTCCAGGTCTTCCTTTAGCCTATGTAACTTGTCCCAGACCAACTCCTGTTGTCCTGTGGAGACAGCCTCTCTGGTGGGGGCATGGACTGGGAGCTGAGACTCCCAAGGTCCTGTGCTCTTCTGCTGTCAGTCTGTAGCAGAGCATGTCTTCCCTTTTTCGGGGCTTATCTGTGCAAGGATGACACGTGCTATCATCACCTTCTCCATTTTTCTCAAGTACGTGCCTTTTTGTGGCAGTTCCAAAGCTAAAGGCTAGGACTGTTTATGAGAGTTTGGAAGGGAGAGAGGTTTGTTTGCTATTTGAAAAACACCTAGGAGATTACAGGCAGAAAAGTTGCGTTTAGAAAGTATTGCATTAGATGCATTGTTATAAATTAATAAGTTGCCATATGCAAAAATTCTGGAGCTGTCAGCTTTGAATTGTTACTGCAATGTCTGCTTTCTGGCAAATACAGTCATATAGAGTAAGAGCCTGGTTCTAGGTGAATTCCAGCTCCTGAGTAGCAGATCATAATGTAAATAAAGGAACTGGTGTTTCCCAGGATAAGTCTACTTTATCGCAGAGAGGAGGAGGAAAAAAATGCAATCCTTGGGTATCATTTTAGAGCGTGCTTCTGTAAGTTTTCCATAAGCATCTGGGAATATTTCCTCTATGTAATATTGGCTTGGATTTACACTGTGCGTGATGTCAAAACAAATAATGTTTTTACTACTCATTTTCACAGTTGTATTTTGTTTAAAAATGTTAAATTTTCAGTACTCTAAGCATTCAGAAGTCAGGAACTGAAACATGCAACTGCGACTTACCCCCGTAGTATGTATATACTACCGTTGGTGACTGTTTTACTTAATTATCATATGTGGTTCTTCATATAACAGTACATTTTTCTTCTGGAGCTTTCAAGTGTGTGCAGTAGTCAACTTTGGATCCAATTTTTCATGATCAAGGCAGTTCATCTGTCCCTTTGTATAAAAACTTCTCGTGAAAACTTACATATTTACCTAGTTACAAATTAGCTCTTGTTAAGAAATCACAGCCTAGTAACTGCACCCTGAGTGACTGACTGTGTATGCTTACTTTAGCACTTTAGAACTGTGAAATAATAATAAAAAAAWTTCTCTTGCAACACCTTCAAGCCAGTCCTTTTGCAGCTGAGACAGGCTAGAATATGCACACTAGCATTTATCGCAGCCATAACTTGCGACAGCTCTTTAACTTACTGTGTCTCATCATAGGTTTCTCCTTAACAGCAGCAGGATGTTCAGTGACTTCCCTTTTAGCAGCGTATCTTTTTTGCAGCAAAGCTCATATATTTAGCCTGTTAATTACCCAACTGACTTAACTTTTTGACTTTTCAGTTGCCTGCTTCATGAAAATATTGCACGACTCTTTTCCTCTTTTAGGCTATTCCTTGTAATCCTATAGGATATCAGTCCTGACTAGTTGTCCTTGATTACTAAAACTCCTTCTATGACTTGCTTTCGTTTTATATCCCCATCAGTTTGTCTTGAAATAACATTAGTGACTTGCTGTAACCAGAAAGTCAACCTTTTTTCTCCTGCCCTTGTAGCCTGCGCTATCTGGAAAACCAGCTCTGTAGTGATTTCACATTTCCTATTTGTTCCTCAGGCTTGAGTGTTCCTCCCTTAAATATGTCTTAAGTCTTTCCTTCTTGTTCCAATTTCTTATTTTTCTAGCAAAAGATGCTTACCAGAAATTTTCATGCTTCAGCATGTTAACTGGTGACATTTTTCACCCTCGCCAGCACTGCAGTACTGTGAAACAATATGATGGAAAATATTTTTCCCAACTATACGTTATAGCCATTTACTTTGCTTCAGCTCCACTGTGGGAAATTGGAAGGTGCTGACAGAAATTGTCTACTTTTAACCACTACCTCATTCCTTATTTGTTTTTGTGTCCAGCTCTGCCGGTCACAAGAGGTTTTCAAAATTCTGAGTCCTATTCAGTTTTTCTGAGCAGTATTCTCTTAGTTTTCTCCTTCTGGTTTGACAAACCACACTTTCCTCTTTGTAAAGCAAATTTRAAAACATATAAAACTTTTCTTACTGCAAGTCTCAAGCCCTTGTTTCTTGTGCGCCTTTTCTTTGGTGAGCTGCCGTAGATCTTTTGATGACCATTTCACGCTTAGCTTTATACCCTGGCTACACTTACGGGGGTTTCTCCATGAGGCAGCCATGGCTTTTAATACTTACCATAGCTTGAAGATTCAGCCTCTGTCAGACAACTAGCAACTAACAGTTTTTTAACCTTTCCAATATGTAGCTTATGACAATGGGTATATATTTTTTTTAATCATTATTACCCTTACTTTGTCTCTTCGTATGTGGTGCAGAAGTGATTCTGTGCATCTCYGACTGCATTAGTTGAGCCCCTAAGATGAGTTTCCTGAGCCCACCAAATATTGTTCAGTGGCTGCATCTTTTTTTCACTTTTTCATTTAGTCCTCTAGTCTTTGGTGATATTTGGGATGTTGCTCTTGTTCTGTGGGCCTTCGTGCATGCTTTTTTCAAAGCATGAATGTGCTGAATGGATGTGAATCCTGGTTTTTTGGAGATTAAGCTGAAAAATACCTAGTCTTTTCASCATAGGCTAATGCAAAACATGGTTATTTGAAGAAATGTGATCTTCATTGAAATACTCCACGAAAGAACGGCTTCAGGAGGCTTCCRTCCTACTGAAGAAATAAAGTATGAGAGAAAGTCTGGATCATAATTAGAATGTTATTTCAAATGTCTCCTGTACCATGAAAAARATTCAGGAGACATAGAAGGAGTTACAGTGTGAAGAAGGGTGGGAAGTAAATGGAAGAAATGTGAGTTGTAATTAGCAGAGCTTAGAAGGTTGTTGRATAAATGTTTAAAGACAGAACTTGCAAAGCATTGCCTCTGTCTGGAATAAAGTTCATAGCTGTCTTCTTTTTCCACTTGGGTTTTTCTTTAGAATTTATTGACTCTTGAATTTTGCTAAAAGATGTGTGCAATTATTTCTCGAGTATTTCGCATTGCTTTCAGTGGGATCCTGCAGTGCGCTCAGGGGAAATAAAAATCTCCCAGAGCTTTGTGTTAAACAAAATAGATTTTGCTAGCAATCCTCAGACCACAAACACTGTGCAAACTTGCCCCAAAGGAGAAATTGCATTAGGACGCTGCTACCTTTAAAAAGGTTATTTCTCTTTTAATTTGGCTGTTTTGAATGTTCCTGACTAATTGCAAATGATTCTATCGTAACTGGAAAGTTTGCTGGGGGATGGACTGTTGGAATATGTTGCTTGAAGTCTTTGCTGTGGTGCTTTCATTTGGCTTTTCGAGGATAGGTCTTGCTTTCCTTCGTGTTTTGGAGCTGGCAAAAATGCTTTTTAAGGGTGTAGGTGGATTGTTCTGCAGAAGGCAAGGAGGACTTTAGCCCAACTGATAATGAAAAGAAACCTTTAAAGCAAAGAGAGCCTGTGATGTTCTTTTTGCTTGAGACTTAAGGGCAGAAGCTGACATACAGCAGCAGAATTACATGTAGGTTTTGTTCTTTTTGACCATTCCAGAGAGTCGGTGACATAAAGCAATTAGGGWCTAGTCTCTTCATCCTCAGCCCTAATGTTACTCCCATTTCTGTGGCATTTGAGGGCTTCTTGGGTCCTCAAAAAAAGCATAATACATAAAATCTTAGATGCGTCACAGGTTGTAGCGTGATGGGGCTTCGTGGAAGGTATGMACTGCGTGAGCGTGCGTTGAGCGTACTTCAACAGTGAAGGCCGCTAACTGGACAAGAAATTCAGCAGCGTGTTATAAAATACGTCCATTTTGAAGCAAGAAGCTGCTTTGCTGCAGATCATATTCCAAAGGGTTGGTAAAGAGCGTTCTGCCTCCCAATTACATTAGTGATACTCCAAACACAACTGCAGGAAACATGGGGAAAATTTAGTGCCGCAGCTAATTGATGAAAGAAAAACAAGGATCAGGAAGGTGATTAAAAATCTTCAACACTGTTGAAGTGTTTGTTTTGAAATACAACTTTTAATTTTCTGAAGAAATGTGTTCTCCTTTAAAACAAGTTGTCATCTGCAAGATTTCTGCTCTCCTAATTCTTATAGGACTCTTATATAGCCTACTCATATTCCACTGCATGAAGACTATCATGGACTCAATAATTCAAWAATTAATAAATTGAAAACTTTGAATTGTGCGTAAAACCTCTCAGGGCGTGCTTTGGGCTTGTTGCTTTTGAGTGGCAGGAGATGATTAGTAACCAACTCTAGTGATAGCAGTTGRTGCTCTGATGGTAAAAGGTTTGTATTTTTTTTTTTTGATTTTGTTTTGGTTTTGTTTTTAAATGTAGCATGTGGTTGTGATTATCAGGCTAGGCACTGAATCTGGAGTATACTATTAGACACATCAACTAAAATACTTTGTGCTGGGTAAATTAGTCRTTTAACTTCTAATAGAGATGCAGATTGTAAATATGACCTTGTTTTAGAGAGAGAGGTTTTATTATGGGGACAGTCTCTGTTAAATCAGGACTTCTGGCAATTCTATAGTCTTGCTTTCAAGAGAGTAACAAAATAAAAAGATATGCTTAAGGGTTGTTAAGTGCAGTACATTAAGCTTCAACTTTGGTYTTTGTTATTAAAGAGTTTGCTTATTAATGTAGAGAGAGTTACTTGTAGACTGASTCTATCTTTGAATTTTTGGTAGTGGTTCAGAAATCAGTGCAATTTTGATGTCTGTAGATAGTGATATTGGGATATTTGCGGAAGGTCTGCAGCCGCAGCACATAATTTAAAAAAGCCTTTGATTTGGCAACTGGAAAACTTAAATACAAATGTAAGTTTTTATTGCACGGTGCCCCCAAATGACATTAAATGGAAGAACGTGGTAAACCTAACATGTAAATCTTAAGGGAGAGGAAGTGCTTATGATGATCTGGTGGAGTATTATAAACCAGCAGTGGGATAAAAATAGGCAAAGATGGAAAAGTAGACTGAAAACCAGGGGAAAAAATCCTAGTATTGAGGTTTTTGAGCTCTGAAATAGTTTACCAAGTGGGAACTTGATTGCTTGAGTCATTTAAAACAAGATTGAACAAGATTTTTGARTATGGATCCTAAAGAACAGTCCTATTCTGGCAATGTGATGGGAGAACTCGTTTCTTTCCAATTCCAATACAATACAGTGATTCATAATTTCCATAACCATTCTAAAAACAACCCAATTTAGTTTTTGAATGTGTTCAGTGTGTGTAAAGCTGTGGGGAAACAAAATCCAGCTTTAATGACCAATGATACAGGTTTTAGAGTTTCTGTAGTACTTGCTGTTTGTAAGCTCAAGTTTGTCTTCACTTCAGTTGCAAAATATTTTTGCTTTTTTTTTTCCTGTTTCTCATCAAAACATAGTAATCTGCCAATATGTGAACTTAAGGTCTTCAGTCAGTAGCCAGAGGAAGTGCAGATTGGCTGCTCTTTCCACAGGGTTTAGATGGTGGTAGTGGCAAATTGGGGCAGAGGCAAAATGAGGAGGACAAAGAGTAATCTTTTGTTGTAAGATTTGTGTAATCTGTACAGTATATATTTCCACAGTACTCTTGTGCAGAGATAAATAAAAGTTGGCATAGTATACTGAATTATGAAACTAGCYGGTAGGCACTTCATGTGGCCTAACAATTCTTTATTTCTTAAATATGATTTAAATGTTTGACATTGAAGTTATTCTAATATAAAGTACTTAAGATCTTAAGAAACATTAGGGAGAGAATAGCTGTGTGGAGTGTCTGTGATCTGTAATTGTGTAGAACAGTAAGTATTAATATAATTATTTATTTCGTTAAATATATAACATACAGATTTTTAAATGACATTTAATTCTATGGAAACTGWAAATATGGGGTGACCTTTTAGGATTCCAGTACAGTGCTTTTTTAGTGATTAGCAACCAAGTGATTGCATCATTTAAAGCATGACTTTCAATTTCTGTTGAGAAGTAAACACCTGAGTATCAGTCAAACTGAGTAACTCTCCTCCATTTCCATTACTGAGAAGAGTGGGTGTTTTGCACCTTTAACAAGTGAATCCAGAGCTCTACATTCCTGTTGTTTGTACATTTTTCCAGGTTAGCTCATGCCCACATCTTAAATGAATGTGTGAGCACAACCAATTTTCTTGTTCTCAGCTGTGGAGTCATTTGCTCTTTGGCAATGTTGAATKCCAGTGGAAGATTCCTGTATTGCCAAAGAGAGGGGTGCTACGGTGTAACGCTTCTTAGCAACAGATGCCTGAGCGTTGGGTCTGGACCTTGCCACCAGTAGTGTTGACTTTGCAACATTTAGGGTTACGTTCTTTGAGAACACTGTGCAGATAGCATCTCTTTGATTATCTGGCTTTGGGGAGCTGTACAAGGCTTTAGATTCTGAAAGCATCTTTAATTGCTATTCTTTAAAAATATTCTGGAATTTCASCAAATAAATATATGAAAGATCTATATAAATATATAGAGTTGAACCTCTTCATCTCAGACAAGTAGTAAATAGTGTAAAACCAGCAGCAGCTTGCAGTAGTTTGCAATATTCCTTTTTTCTTTGTCTTCTGCAAGTCATTCAGAGTTACTACTTATTCATCCTGTCTCTTACAGAAGGTAGGGGCTTTGCTAAGTGGGCCATTGGTCAGTGGGAGGAAGTGGGAATCCTGAAGGCAAAAATAATGAAAATTGAATGACAAGAAGCCTTTTTACTCATCAAAGAAGGGGTGGGAAGAAGGGCTATAATCAGAAGATGATGTTTTCATGTGACTTCTTGAGAGAAGAGGTTAATTAATGACATTTCACTGAAATGTGCCTCATATATTAATGAAAAAAGTGGTAGTGTGATAGCTTTGCCTGAAATAGTCCTTRATAGCAAATTCTTGTTTTTACCCCCCACTCATCGGCTGGGCGTCCTTTGGCGTGCATGTGCTGGCTGCTTGGTCGGAGCTTGCAATGCTGCCTCTTGCCCAGCTTGACATAAGGGAAAACAAGAAGGAATTGGAAACACTGTGCAGGTGGCTAGCGCGGGCCTGGAGACTTTCTGACATGTGAAGGATAAGATCAGAAAGAATATAAGAGAACAGTGGCATAGAGTATTAGAAATTGTGAAATAGCTTGTTTTAATCATCTTTCTAGGCTTACATGTGTAAAAACTCAATGAGATCTATCAGATGATAATATTGCAAAGTCATTTCTGTTTATTTTTAGCTTTACAATGCCATTGGTATTGTAAAGGCATGTGAGAATCCAGACAATTTACTGGGTTCTTATTCAGGGTAGACTTAAGTACTGAAGAACCTTCTATTCTTTTTTTTTTTTTTCAGATATTGAAAAATATCACTTGGTATGCTGAACGTGTTTTAACAGAGATCTCACTTGGGAGTCTTCTGATACTGGTCGTGATAAGAACCATCCAGTACAACATGACACGGACAAGGGTAAGGAGTTAATTTAACGCTTATGTACATACTGTTGAAGTTAGAAATCCGCACAACAAATTCAATTTCAAACAGGATATGGGATTTTTCTCGCTTCTGCTGCAACCAGTAGACATCTGAAGCTATAGAAGGGAGGGAAGATCAGCCATATTAACTAATCACAATAGTAAGTGCTTCTGAACTTGTAACACAATTTCTGCATTATCATTCAATTCATCAGATAAAATTCTCTAAAATCCATAGTCTAAGTACAAAACTAGAGATGTAATTCTTGAAAGAAACAGAGTTCAGATGAGAAGAAAAAATACCACGTAAAGGCTTGCAGATTTGTTTTGTTTTGTTTTGTTTTTTAAACCTGTATGAAGTTACTCAGAAGTGGAAATTTCAGCTGTTTGTTGTTAGATTTTTTTTTTTCTTTTCAGTGAAATAGTACAGTGATTAGATAAGACCTTTTTGAGTTCTGCCAAAGAACTCAAAACTGCTTCAACTTCATAACCTAATAGATTATTTTTTTGTGAATTTTTGAAGTGTACGATTCTAAACCTTATATCAAACATGTAACAATGGTATCAGGCACTTTAAAATACTTTTAACAATTAAATAAAGTCACAGAAACTTTTTACATAAAAATGATKCAAAAATTGATCAAATATGTTTTGATTGAAGAACATAAGCATTTAACATTTATGATGGTACCAGCTAGAAGAGAAGATTTTTGGCATGTATTTATAGAATTTTGAATTTGTTATGCTCAGGTATAAATGTGTATTTTAGATCTGCTTAGAGAGAAGAAATCCTTTACTTGTAGAAATAATTAAACATTGATGCATAGTGACTGRTCACACCCCTGATGAAGTAAAGTCTGGAAATCACATAGCTGTTTCTTGCAACAGCTGAATGTACAGTAGGAAACCCTGTTGTTTTTAGTGTTATCACAATAAGTCAGTACGACGATTTAAGATTAATTCTTTTTTCCCTTTTGAGCAGTAGTCCCATCCATGTTTACTTGTTCATGACCAAGATTAGTTGATACTGAAGACTCCCATATGGCTATGACTTCTGAAGTTTGTTGTGTCTGTGAAAAACCTTCGCTTTGATAGTGTCGTCACTCATATGCCTTTCTGGTCAAATGGTGTCAGAGCTGCTAACAAGGAGAGCAGAACTCTGGAGTATCATATAGTAATAGCTCTGGGGAGGTGGGATACTGAGACTGTTCAGAAGGAATTTTTAGGAGGATCAAGAGCAGATCATTTAGGATAAGATTGTAAAAGGTAGKGTAGGAAAATGTCTTTCAGTATTTGTTACAACCATGATGTGGTAAATCAACATATATATGTAYGTGCATGCCTGCTGCACACACACTAAAATCTCTATGAAATCACTCCTATAAGCCTTATAGAAAATGTTTTTAGAACATTCCCAAGTATGCAATCAGCAGTTCTGTTATACCTCTTTGACCGCTTCCTATAAGGCAACAGATACTTATCAGTCTTTTGAGTGGTTTCTTTTAGCAGGTATCACTGTATATAAACAGGAGAGTTTGATATGATTTTCTCCTCCCTATTTTTTTCCCAACAGGACAAGTACCTCCACACAAATTGTCTGGCAGCCTTAGCAAATATGTCGGCACAGTTTCGCTCACTTCATCAATATGCTGCTCAGAGGATCATCAGGTAAATAAAAGATGTCTGAAACAGAGCTCTATTTAAACTCATCTTTGCTGAAAGTCAGGAGTAGATGAGCTTGAATTTTATATGCCTTAATAGAGGCTGATGAATTAAGTAACTGACTGRAACTCAGTTAACTGAATAAATCTGACTTGCTTCTAGAGCCTGGTTCTGTTCAGAATGCACAAGCAGTACTAGTTTCTCTCTCTGAGAAACTTCTGACTGTTCTCTTAACAGTATAGCTCAGCGGCTCCTTTTAAACTGAAAGATTTGCAGTGATTTCTAGGAGCTATGCTTTTTTAGTCCTGTATCAAGTTATTACAAAGATGCCCTGTGAGGTGGTTCTTACATATTGCACACACTGAATTTTCAGCTTGGTTCAGTTCTTCCTGTACATTTGGCAAAAGCTTTATCTGTTAAATCAGACAAATATAATGATTATTTTGTAATAGTCTTGTAAATATGGGCTGTAGACCCTACACCTGTAGTTTTCAAATGATTGTTTATAGTGATAAGATAATCAATATCTACTCTGGTTCCAAAAGCAGAGCCATAACTTTGCAGAAGTAGATATTGCAGTTGGTCCTTCTCATTTTTCCTTCTGTGCTATAGATCACTGTGTAAAGGCATGTAATTGTGCAGCAGGTACCAATCTCATCCTGGCAGCCAACCTGCTGCACACCCTAAAGGAAACCAATGCAATTTGGAGTAAACCTCCATAGTGCTTGGCAATTACAAACTGGGTGCCAAAAATAAGTAAATGGTTGCATGTACACTTTGTAAAGGACTAGGTTAACAAGAAATACATTTTGTTCGTAAATGACTGGTGTTCAGGATTTAATTCTTTCCTTGCCCCTTGTGTTCTGGAAATGCTTGCTTCCCTGCATATTAACTACTAATTAGCGTGAATACATCCTTTTATTACCTTCTCCCTGCTTGACACACAATCTTCTACTACCCTGGCACTGTTAATGGGCATTCAGAATTTAAATTTGARCTTTTTTTCTGCTACCTGTCTCTGATGTCTCAAACACCTGTGCTTCTCATTTCTCACATCACAAGTTTGCAGTATAGGTACATTTCGTTTTGGCTTTCCAAGCCTTTACTGGTGTTTGACTTCTGAAGTGAAGTCACAGATCCCTGGCTTGTGTAAGATATGCTACCCTGATGCTCACAAACTCACTCCTGTTCTTTATGTGATACTTCATTGCCAGCTTTGGAGTTTTTTCCTATGTTTCTGATTTTCTTCCATTTTATTCTACTGCGTTTTTCTCAGACCCATGTGAGATATGTTCTTCTGATTATATATTTTAGCCCTGAAGAATTTACCCTGCTAGTCCTGATATARCTGGCTTTTGTCATCAATCAGCTATTTAGTAGTCATGTAGCATAACGGCATGTGTGTTTCTATGTGGCTTGATTTTCATCAAGCTCCTCTGAGTTAATGGGCACCTACTATTCAAAATTTAAAGCTATGGTTCAAGTGGATTATGGAATGAGTAAACATACAGTGTGCTGGCATGTGAGAAGGGGTGGAAGAGCAATCAGTAATCTTGGAGGCTGCTCTTTTATTGTATAAAGAACTAATAAAGCCACATTTGAAATACAATGCCAAATAGAAATAGAGATGTTAGAGCAAAGAAAACAGTTGTGGCTTATTCAAAATTCGTAGTTCTTCAAAAAATGCAARCTGTTAGTAGCTACCCTGATTGAATTCTGTACAGCACTTAGCAGAGACTTAACATGGGTTGGAGGCAATGCCTCGTTACAGCTAACATTTAACAAAGGTTCAAATGCATTGAGAATTGCTCTGTCTTGTCTTTATTCAGAGAGTGAGACTGTGCTTGGGGCTAACTCTTCAGTAATCTTTGGTGGCAGATAGAAGATAATGTAGTTTGTGACCCTGCAGCATTTGAAAAAAATGTAGAGACTAGTCTGAGGGGCGAGTTCTCTGGACAGGGTGCTGGTTATGCCAACCATTGGGTGCTGTCAGGGTTGGAGTCATATTTTTCTGCGTGGAAATAATGTAAAGATAGACACAGAAAATGGGCATGCCTATCAAGTCAAAGGAGTTGCAAACAAAAGGGCAATATCATCTGTATTATATAGAAYACAATATTTTTATATAGTCTAAAGATATGCCACCCTAACATTTTTAAACGACTGCCATTTTGTAACCAGCTACTCTTTATTACTGTATAGTAGAAGTTGTAATGAAAGAAGGTGGCTTTAAATTTGAAACAGAACCAGAAAAACAAGAGGAAGATTAAGGAATATATCGTTTTTTTTAAAATATGTCTTATTGTTCCATAATCTTATCCTGTGGTTAGAAGCTGTACATCTGGACAACGGACTCAAAACTGGCCACCAAAGTTGTTATTTAATTTGTCACCATAATTGTGATTGCTTATAAATCCRAAGGCCCTACTATAAAAAATGTATTAAATTCTGCAGTAAAATGTCCAATGGGACTATGACACGGGTAGGCTAGAGGGAGGTATAAGCTCCAGAGGAGTCTTTCTCCTATAAGGTTTTMCTGCTAATAAAGTAGAATTTTCTTCTTGGGAGCTTTACAGCCTGGGGTTCCCAGGCAGGCTTAAGCACCATACGGGAAGTATTTTAAAACTGATTTCCTCTCAAGATGAATAGTTTCTTTATAAAGTCTTGATTATCAAGAAAAGCAATAGGAATAAATATTTATGAGCACATGTATTTCATAAGAGRTACTTTGTTCTTCCTTCTCCTAGCTTATGGAGTCTGTTAGTTACTGTTATTAAATTTGGCCATCACGGATGGACCTAAGTTGCTCCATGGTCCCAAAGCAGAATATTTATACTTAAATTTTGGTTCTGTCATCAGAATTCAAGCATCTCTGTGAGGGAATAAAGCACAGTATTCATAATGAAAAAGTGTTTTCTCTAAAGGAAAAGCCTAAAAAGAAAACAGGACAACAGGACTTTATTACTAAGTATTTTAGGGGTATAGTTTTTTAAATTCTAATAGCTGTGAAGCACTTCACTTAAAATCTGCTTAGCAATACAAGTGAGTAGATGGTCATACTTCAGACCTCACCAGATGCTCTAGTGATTCCTTCCGTAATGTGAGAAGTATTTCCGTTTCCACGCAAGCTTTTTTTCCTTATCCTGTTCTGAGCAGAGACTGCCAGTTGTTATAAATTACGAAGACTATTTTCTATGAAAGAATTTGCTGACAGTAGTCAATGGAGCCTACCTAGAATCTTGCTAAAATACAACTTTATAACATTGGGTAATTTATATCACATTCCAGCAGGCAAAAAAATTGACAGATTTAAGTCTTTTTATCACAAGCAGCTGCTGGAAATAAAAATAGATGTAGAAGATGTTTTATAATCAGATGCAGTGCAGGATGCATTTAATGCTGAATGTCCTGTATCATAGACTGCCCTGACTTTGTGTATATATAGAGAGAGAGCCTTCCCCTCTGTCTTCTGTTGTCTTATTAGTTGTGGGAGGGTTGGCTTTTAATTATGCAGAAGCTATTTAATCAGCATAGTGCCGAGAATATTACCTGCACTGCACTGTCTCTCCTATTTGTAAAGTGCTGACACCTGTAGTATCTTTAGATAATACTGGTAGACTGTTATAAAAATATCTGCAGAGATGTTGGTATTGTCACTCTGGAATAGACTACCAGAGGAGTCTAGTAGTCTAGCAGAGCCAGATAGTATCTAAGTAGCAAACCACAACAGGTGAGGTGTTACACACTAGCACTGAGGATAGGATTTTCCTTTGCTTGGTTTATTAGACAGGTCAACTTTTACTTGTTTACCTGTATTGGCTTCATTTGCCCKGCCATAGTCTACCAACACAATCACTAAAAAGTAAAACTACACACTTAAGTAGTGCAAGAATTCAGTGTATCGCTTAAAGCCCCATCTCAGTTGGCATTAATTCCTCTAACCTATTTGAAAATGGCTTTTGTGATATTTGTGATTTTTGTGATATAAGCTGCCTCCTRTAGTGTGACACCCTTGAAAATTGAGAAAAGGCCTTTCCCTAAACAGCTCTGTGATGACATCTCATCATTCTGTCATTTTAATAAAATTAATGACTTTAAAGAAGACTGCTTTCTTAATGTGAATGTTTTATAGCTTCATACAGTGTGATGCTTGCTGTTTTCTAAGCAGGTGTATACCACTAGAGGTTGCCATATACCTCACTAATTAAAAACACACACGTTTAACATTAAATTTATAGAACTGGAAACATCATTTTTCCCTTTTTTCTACTGCATCACCACAGCTGTTCACATGCATGGCTGTGTGAACTGGTAGCAGCATTATATCAGTTGTACTTCTCCCCATTAGATGACAGAAAAGTAGGAGTTTAAGAGAAATGTCAAAAGATATCACATAATCATAACAGTGTAATGTTTTCCTGATTCCTTTGGCTATCCTAGAGAGTTAAATGGGAGTTGGAGGAAGAGATGAAATAAGAGATTTTTTTATCATTCTCCTAATGCTCATTGAAGTTAGGTAGAATAAGGAAAAACAGACCTACTTAAAAGGGATTGCATTTTGGCAGATCAGTGATGACTTTGACTTGCGATGTTGGATCATGAGTGTGTAATATGTTTTGCCTGAGTGTCATCCTAACCCTGCTGTACCTCTGTTATGAGAGTGAAGAGTGAGTTATGTGGAACCAGCCATACTGATTGTGTTGAGTTACTGTAAGCAGCAGAGATCCTAACCCTATTTTTCACTGATAGCCTTGAAACTGATGGAGGTGTGGGATGGAATAGATCCTAGAGCATAATGCTGGGTTTCATGCTAGCTCGATGTTACTTTTTTTCTAATAGAGTTTCGAGGAATGTGCTTAARTACCCATACTTCAATAGTAAAGGATGATTACATCTCTGTGGTTCCGTAAGTCTTATTTTTGTCATCTGAGAAGGGGTAGAAACCTTTCTTTCTCTTCACCRTCTATAACTGTGCACATACAGCTTCTACAAGTACATAAGCAACTAAAGGAAGACTAGGAAGAGTATTGGCCTGCTGCTAAATGGGTCAGGGGCCCCGGTGACAAAGGACATGGAAAAGGCTGAGGTACTTAATGCCTTCTTCATCTCAGTCTTTACTGGTGAGACTGGCCTTCAGGAATCTCAGGTCCCTAGGACCAGAGGAAAAGTCTCAAGCAAGGAAGACTTACCAACACCCATGTTGCAAGGCTGCCCTTGATTGTCTTTGAGAGGTCGTGGAGTTTGGGAGAGGTTCCTGAGGACTGAAAGAGGGCAGTGTCACTCCAGTCTTCAAGAAGGAGGATCTAAGGAACTACAGGCTGGGTCTTGGATTCCTGGAAAGGTTATGGAGCAACTAATCCTSGAAACCACTTCCAGATACATGAAGGACAAGGTGATTAGGAGTAGTCAGCATAGATTTACAAGAGGRAAATTGTACTTAACCAACCTGATAGCCTTCTATGATAAGAGGATTGGCTTGGTAGATGAAGGGAGAGTGCTGAATGTTGTTTATATCAAATTTAGTAAGGCTTTCTACACCATCTCCCACTACATCCTYRTAGACAAACTGATGAAGTATGGGCTAGATAAGTGGCTGGTGAAGTGAACTGAAAACTGGTTGAACTGCTGGGATTAGAGGGTTGTGATCAGCATCATGAAGTCTAGCTGGAGTTCATTTGCAGGTAATATACACCAGGGGACAATAACGGGTCCAGTCCTATTTAAAATATTTATTTGTGACCTGGATTATGGGACTGAGTGCACCCTGAGCAATGCTGCAGGCCATACAAAACTGGGAGGTGCGGCTGATAGTAGAGGATTGTGCTGCCATTCAGAGGTGCCTTGACAGGCTGGAGAGATGGGCAGAGAGGAACCTCATGTAGTTCAGCAAAGGGAAACACAAAAGCCCAGCACCTGGAGAGGAATAACCCCGTGCACCAGTATTGACTGGGGGCCAACCAGCTGGAGACCAGCTCTGCAGAGAAAGTCCTGGGAGTCCCAATAGACGACAAGCTGGCCATGAGCCAGCAAAGACGACCAGTGGTATCCTGGACTGCATTAGGAAGAGYRTTGCCAGCAGGTCRAGAGAGGTGATCTTACCCCTCTATTCAGCACTGGTGAAGCCACACCTGGATTACTGTGTCCAGTGCCGGGCTTCCTAGTTCAAAGACAGACATAGATATACTGGAGGAAGTTCAGCAAAGGCCCCAAGGATCTTTAGGACTTGGAGCATCTGACATATGAGGAGAGGCTGAGAGATCTTGGACTGTTTAGCTTGGAGAAGAAAAAGCTCAAGAAGGACCTTACCAATATTCATGAATATCTGATTGGGAGAGGGAAGAGGGAGCATTAAGGAGACAGAGCCAGACTCTCTTCAGTGGTGCCCAGTGACAGGACAAGAGGGCACAAACTGGAACACACAGGATATTCCACTTGAACATAAGAAAATGCTTTACTGTGAGAGTGATTGAACACTGGACCAGGTTGCCCAGAGAGGTTGTGGTGTTTCCATCCTTGGAGATATTCAGACCCCAACTGGACATAGTCTAGCTGACCCTGCTTGAGCAGGGGCTTGGGGCTAGATGATCTCAAGAGGTTCATTTCCAACCCCAATGATTCTATAATTCATCTTTATCATTTTATAGTACCAACTGTTTTGTAAGCTGAAGATTGAAATGTGAGAATTTCTGTGAATTTTTATGATTTTATGAGATGCTTTTTCAGAATATGAAGTTTGAGCAGTGCTGAAACAATTGCAAGGCATGATCTTCATTGCTGTTTTGATAGGAATGGCATAGACAAGCAACTGCAGGTTATCACTATTCTGTTTGAATAGACAATGCCTTTTTTTAAAAACATCTTTAATCCAAAGAAAACACTTCTTTCCTTCCCGTTCCCTTTTGTTGTTTTAACAGTTTTGCTCTGAAAATTACATTTTCACTAGTTCTTATTTTTTATCCTCAGTTATGAACATTCATGCAACACATTTATTAATAATTAAGTACTTAGCAGCTGCAAGAAGCATCGATCAGCAAATTTCATGCTAGATGAGAAATGAAAGCTTACTGTAGATAATGCTACAAAGTGTGAAAAATACATATTCCATGGGGGCAAAATATATTTTACATAGCACTGATAGTTTAATTTGGCTTTTTCCTAAATAAGGTTTTGGATTTTGATTTACATGTGTATATGATGATTCTGTGAATGAAACCATGTAGCTAGTCTATTAAAATATGGAGGAATGTGCATCCAGAGAGATGTCAATGTAATGATTTCAAGTTTATCTACTTTTTTTTTCCAATGATGGCCCTAACTTCCCTAAATAAGATTGTCAAAAGTTTTGTACAAACATTTGTGTTGAAAAGTGAATTATGAAAATGTTTTTTCAATACAAATTTGTACTAGTTAGGCACATAAGTTTTATAATTTAAATGTGTGCCTCTTTCTTAGGCATTGATACAATGCCTGAGTGCCTGGGCTTGCACACGCGAGAACTAGCTCATTTGCAGTCTCCATYTCACAGCTTTAGAGTTCAGTGCTTATCCAAGAATGATTTTAGCCGACAGTATAAATATCTATTGAGTTTGTGAATTTGAATGTTAATTCACAGTGGCCCTTTTAAAAAGAATAGATATGTTTTTATTTCTCTTTTCCTTCTTCAGTCATCTTTATCGAATCATACATCTTTGCAACATTCCCCAAATTATTTGTTGGAATGCTTGACCTTTCAGTTTGGATATACTTTACGTCTACCTTTTTATAGGCTCTACTTAAGCAAATTGTGTTATATTGTCATATTCTTGAATGAAGAAAGCATATTACTTGCCTGTGTTTTCCCCTACTTTTGTTGCTTTTATAAATTAGGGACAAGGAGGAAATCAATCAGATTTTTCACGTGGCCCCGTGTGTGTTAGTGATGATGACTCTGAAATGCATGTCTTAATTAGGTCTGGTATCAAGGCCTTTTTTTTTCTTTTTCCCTGACCTTGAGTTTTTTTATTTAAAAAAGGCAGTTGATTAAAATTTTCTATCAGTGGCAATTTTTAAAAACACTTAAGCGAGGTAGCTCAACTTCCTGAAACTGAACACCAAAGAAGAGAGCAGTGCTTGAGAAACAGGTTTCTATCCCTGGCTTGTAAGTTTGAAATCACTTTTTTTTTTTAAAGTAGTTTTTGGAAATTGTTAGTGTTAAGGCCCCATTCAGGGATGCACGTGGAGCTTTCATTTCTTATGGCTTTGGAGAGGTCCCTGCTTCACAAGCTTGAGTTTGAAAGCAAAACAAATAATTTCAGTAATTTCATGTCCATCATCACGTTCTGAGAGGTGAGTTGTAGCAATGTGGTTTGGAGGTTGGCTGTGCTGCTGTTGTTGTTGTTAGTTTTGTTTTTTGTTTTATTTTTTTACTCCAAACCTAAACTTTCTTCAAAAAGGACCTCATAAAAGCAGAAAACATTTTGAGCTGTCCAGGCATTTACTTATTCAAATAGTCCAGTAAAAGAAAGGTGAGAAAACCATCTATGCAAGAGGAAGGCATGTGATCTGACCTGCATATCAGGGGCCACACTGAACTGAAAATTCTGAAATTATTAGTGCGTGAATGTGGTGTGATTAGACTTTTGCAAATGCTTAATATAATTTCTTAGCGGTGACAACAACGGGATGTAATTGCTGGCTTGAAATTTGTTAGGCTGCTCACACAGGAAGATAAATTGCTCTCTCACATTGCTTTACGCTACGTGAGCATTCTGGCTTTCCCGACTCTCTCCCCGCTCCCCCCTCAATGTCCACAGTGCAGTAGAGAAGCTCTTTAAAATACTGCTTCCTGTTGCATTTGCGAACAGCAGTAGGACAGTTGATGCAGAAAACTCATAAACAGTTACCCAGACCGAAAGCACTTCCTAGGAGCAAAACTTGAGGGGGAAAAAAATACCAGGTTGCTGCATGGATGCTTCCGAGCCATTTGATTTCTAATTTAGTTCTCGTTTAAAAATGTGAGGGTAGGAAGAAAGAATTTGCTTCTGATGCTGGATTCTCATTTCCAAAGGAATGATAGGACTTCTGAATAGGAGACGCTTAGAAGCGTTAAATGAGATGTGTGACCCGAGGAAAAGAAAATTCAGTGAATGGCGTATGTAGTACTTTTCTTAAACATGTCTTTATGGCTTCTTTCTTACAGCAGAGGAATGAATGGCATTAAATTGGAAAGAKTAATTTTTTTAAATATGAATTTTCCTATTAATCATTTTGGAGTTAGAGGTGGAACTCTTTTACTTTCTGAAAGCTTAATTGAAAATTCTTATTTCAGAAATGTCAGCTTTCAGTTTTTAATAATCAAAGAGCAACATAATATAATTAAGGTGTCAGTGACAGAGCTATAATGGAATCACCCAACCTGTACATTTATCAGCACATAAGGTGGAAACTCTTTCCTGCTTCCTTTAGCAGTTCTCTGTTGGCAATGCTGTAACAAGGTACTTGAGTTGCTTAGAGCTGTGCGGCCTTGAGGATGCTTTGAAACGTGTAAGTTGGCGTAATATCAGGCACACCAGGAACCTGGGCATTCAAAGCATCTTTTTAATTCTGTAAGAAAGACCAATAGACAAATCTTTTATATCCTAGGTTCAAATCTTAATTGGACCATTAAATCTCAGCTTACTTATCTCTTCTCCATAACAAAGTGTCCATAATAAAAAACCCTGGAGAAAAGGATTTGCTGTTGATTTCATACCAGTGTGTGTCAAGAGACTCTTAAGGAGTCAAATATGTAATAATAAAAGATTAAGCTTTTTTTTTTTTTTTTTTTTTTTTTTTTTTTTTTTAAAAAAAAAGAAAAGGAAGAAGAAATGGAGGGTAATCAGTTGTTTCACTAAAGGAGCGGTATCTGCCTCTGTAGATACTGTGAGGGGCATCGTTGCAAATCCTGGCTTCTGAAGATGAAATGTAAATATCTTTGCTCTGGGCTATTCAAAAGTAATAGGTAATTATTTCCTCTCCTTTTCTTTTGCATCTTATGCAAACTGTACTTGTGCTAGAAGGAAATGCCGTTAATGAAAGTAAGAGCAATAGTAAGACTAGGTTCTTTTCTAACCACAAGAAAAGCATCTTTCTGTGCTCTCAACTTCATTTTTTATGTGCCACACAACTGATCTATTTGATTTTCTACATTTGCCTAAAAGCAGAGGAGAAAGACCATTCCTCCCAGCAAACTTCYGTTGCTCTGTAATATACCTGATGAATTTACATAACTTTGAAGTATTTGTGTGTTGATTTTTCCCCCCAACTAGCTCATGTGTGTCTGTCTTTGCTTTGGTGACCTCTGCCCTGTGCTATACGCCTGAGATTTTTGGAAAGAAAGATTTATTTCCAAAATCTCTTCAGTATAGATGGCCACAGAACTGATTGGCTGACATAGCCTCAAAAATAAGAATTAAAATCCTCAAAGATGTTTCACTTTTAACACTTCTTGAGTTTGGAATAGCCCTTGGAGCATTTTAGCTTAAAAGAGAGCCCATTTATATCTAACCTGGATATAAAATGATATTCTATTTACGAGAGCTACTGCAGGAGGAGAATGTTTTTGTTGTCCTTCCCTGCCTCGAGTGCAACATGTTACAAAAATGAAAATCTCAATTTTACTGGATGTTCCAAGAGATGTTTTAGAAATGACTTTTTGGAAAACGACCCTCATGATATTGCCATGTTCGAGCAGTGTTTGAAAGCAGATACTTTGGGAATGGAAGATTAAACGGTTCCAAGCCACTGGGTCTAAACTTGATTTTTCTCTGCGGACTGTTAGGAGTAGAAGTTGTGTGCCTGGCAGGATACTTGAAGAGATTTTTGCATCGACTGTTCAGCCTCAGCTTTTTGGTAATTTTGGCTTGTTCTCTCATGAGCTGTGCACTGGCACAGACACACTGCTCTATTTGCAGTTGCTTTTCATGCTTTTTATTGTCTGCTCTTTCACTTGATAGTTCATATATAGTTTCCCAAATCTCTGGAGAGGCTTTTGTTGGGATATAGAAACAATATACAAAGACATCAAGGGTGTTAAATAAAAGAAACATATGCTGGCCTTATTAGTAGCTTGCTGACCTAGATTAGCTGTGGGGAAGCTTATAAGCTGATCAGCCATTCCAAAATTGGGAAGTGTCATTGCAATTAGTAGAAAAGGCTGTGACAAAATGAGGAGAGAATTGTTAAGGTAAGGGAAAAAAGGAGTATTAGTAGTAAATGTCCTCCCATTGCTATGGCTTAGCAAAGTAGAAATGTAATTGAGTTAATTTTGGAAATGAATGAAGCATTCTTTATTACTGTGCATTGAATGTTAGTTGCGCTCAGAAATAATAAAATACCGTTCCGTGCTGTTCTAGCTCTAGCAACAGAAAGAGGAGCGAGTGCTCCATGCACTTGGCCTCTTTGCCTGTGTGGTGACATATGGAGGTGAGGTTTTAGGCTGATATCAGCTGTTTCTAACATGGAAAAATCATTGAACTCGGTTTAAGCCTGGTTGAACCTGCTGGGGSTTCTTAGTGGGCACCTGCTAGGACATTAATACCCTCGCTGCCCATCTGGTGTAAGCAGCCGAAGGCCGCATACCATTAGAGATGCTCTGAGCCCGGCACAGCTTTATTTTGAGATAGGTTGGACCTGTGTGAAACGCTGGTGCCTAGCTTCTGAAGTTCCTCTCAACCTGAGGAGGATGTGATTTGAGGCTGGGATGGAAGTTGTTTTGGGATGGGATTTAGAAGTGTTGGAGCCTSGTAGGCTCATTACAATGTCTGTTTCCCATGTCTGCTTCTGCAGCAGGTTGCAGAAGCAGGCTTGAGCAGACTGTTGCTTTTCGTGTGAAGAGTGGAGGTGCGTGTACTGTGCTAAAAACTCAACTTTGGACAATATACTTTCTGTCATCCCTGACCAATTTGTGTGTCTCTCCTGACTTGTAAGATGGAGCCTTTGTAGTAAYTGTTTTGCTTTGGCAAAGGTTATTTTCTGCAAAATTGTGCTGTACTTCGGTGCGTTACAAGCTGTTAGCCACCACGAGGCAGAATGTGGAATCTAAYGAACGTAATTCGAATTAACAAAAAATCCTGGCCTGAGGACTGAGGTAAATGCAAGTGTTGGTATCTCTTTCAGGGMAACTTAGAGCATCAAATAGATTCTTGTATGCAACTAAAAGCTGCTGTTTGGGGGGGAAAGTCCGCTTGTCCCACCTTAATGCACAGCTAATGCTCCCCATAAGCTCTCTGGAAATAGTGCAGTTTGATAATAGTCTTCAAATTGGGAAAGTAAACGTTTTCTTTTTTTTTTTGATGAAACTTCAGAGCTTTTAAAATTGTTTATCTCGCACATCCGTTGCTATGGAGAGGAAGCAATATTTGGGGAAAGCCTTCCATAACACTGTCCATCTGCCATTTGTCTTGACAGGCTGCTCTGCCAGCCCAGCTCTGCCTTGCCCTTTGCCTGTCACAACTGCGTGTCACCTGTAGCGTTTTGGCCATCGTTATCTCCTGTAACGCATTTTAGATTTGCCCGCAGTCTTGAACTACTGCTGCTGTTCTCTGTTAAATTTGGGCAGAAATACCGGGTGAACTGATTATTCCTGCRGCTTCCCTTCCGGTGTTGTTTTACAGATGAATTTGCCGAGTAAATTGAGCTTGTCAGTTCTTCGTAGATGCCTGGTGTTCAGAGCTAGACTCGCCCCTGGCGCTGGTACCGTCCCCTCTGCAGAGTGCGCAGCGGGCCCCGAGAGCGTCCTGCGCGCCAGCCGCAAACTGCAGCATTGCAAATTGCAAAGTAGTTGCTTTAGGAGGACGTTGCTCGTTCCTGCGTTGTTTCTTGAGAGTTAAAGGGAGGAGACGTGGTTGCTCGGATTCGTGCAAGATGCTCRAAAGGTTCGTGTGTTGTTGCAGCTTCTGCCCCTTCTCGGCCAGGCGGCGTGTTTCCGCGACGCAGGCGCTCCCGCTGCTCGGAGTCGGAATCAGTGAAGAGGGTAAAGCCTGCAGATATTGGGTTGTCTTGGTATTTGCTTAAGTAAGTTCCAATAAGGGAAACCGTCATGCATTATAAAAACTTTTGTTTGTGAAATCTGCAAAGCAAAWGCTCAGATAAGGTTTCCTAGTGCAAATGGGATGCAGACTGTATTTGAAATAATTTGTACRTAGAGGGAAGAGAGCATTTATGCGTTTYTTATTTGAAGTCTAGAGCAAGGCTACCTCCAGTCTCAAATCCCACGTGGTTTAGGAGTTTCCCATGYCTAGTTTACCTGAGATCATTYTAAGTTTTATAAATTTTCAGTTATTTGGAAACAGCTGAATATTTAAAGGAAAAATAATATCCATGGAATTGTACTTGGGATTTTTGGTTTCATTTTCTGTTTTCCACCATTTACAAATTGACCTTTGGTAATGTGCCGTGATGTTCAAAATAATCTGGCCATCAAAAGTGTGATATATTTATGAAAGGAAGCTCATCTGTGGCAAAATGTGGTGTTTCTGGGAGCCGCTATATGACTTTAGTAAGTTCTAGAAGAAAAGCTGGTATGTAAATTTACATCATTCTTTTTCCGTATTTCCAAGGAAATAAAACAATTTTTCTTCCCGTTTGATTAGACCAACGTCCAGTTCAACCTGGAAGCTGCTCTCCAGCAGCATTTGCTACGGGCTTGTCATGAAGCTTGCACCTGCTCTTTTCATTTGGTGTCTTCTAATTTTTTTTGTATCTGAATGTTACAGGTTTTGCATTCTAAAAAGTGTGTTCTGCAGTAGTAAATTGCCATGCATCGGATTTTCTGAGATTTAGAAGGAAAAAAAAAAAAGCAAGGGGAAATAAAGAATTTAAGTAGTCTTTTAGAAACTATTGTTTGTTGTTCTGATAGAAGTTAGAATCTGCAGTCTTGTCTTCTCTGTTTGTTTTGAATGAGGTTGGTGTTCTGTAACAGAAATAAAGTGACTCAAGGTAATGACTTGCTTGAACCTGTCTTTTGTCTTCYGTTGCAGGCTATTTGGCTCCTTAACTGTTTTATGCAGATACAACATGCACTGATTCCTTTTTMGAAATTTTCTCTGTGGAGAAAGTTTTGATATATGATCTAAATAAATGCATGAATAATGTCACAGGGATTTGTCTTTGACAAGCTATAATTCTATTATTGCTGCAAGTAAAGATTAGCATGAAACAAAATATATCATTGATTATAAACCATGTTTGTTTCTTTCTTGTAAGACTGCTGCTTATTTCTGATTTATCTGATGCCGTCATTTGTATATATCTGATGCCTTCACAGCTTTGTAGTTCACTGAACTGACTTCTACCTCTAGGTGTGTATAAACAGCATAAATACGAGCGAGGAAGTAACTGCTGAAGAAAATAAACCAGATAACAAATCCATACGAAYTGCATCAGTCCCTTCCAGAGAGCAGCTCCCTTCAAAGTGCCTTTTGAAAGCTTCCTTCTACCACATGTGGAAATCTTGAATTTAGACCCCACACTTAAGTAAGGATTTTCAAATAAGCTTCCTAACTGCGTTTAGGAGAACAGAATAACTGTATATAAAATTTCTGTATCCATAAGAATTTGAGCCAAAGCATTTCCCACCACCATATTCTTTCACTGTAATTTGCATGGCTCATGGGAAGAATATTGTGCTTTAAAACATCTGGCACTTCTAATGGAGGGTGAAACTATAGGCACCAGGAAAAAAAAATCAGGATTTAACAACCTTAATGTGCATCAAGTCTTTGTGACTGTTGAATGACTCAACTTTTTAAATGGTAATGGCCTTCAGCAAGTTTAGGGAAGAACAGGCTTTTAGGTAAAGTAAATACACTTAGTTCCGCAAAGAATAAATAAATTTGCTGTGAAGTTGTGTAGAGGCATGTTTCTATAACTCATTAATTGTGCTCTTGGGTCCACAAATGGGTCTTTCTTCAAATACTACAATTTACATCGGGCTCGGATTAGAACAACGTTGCGAAACGCGGGACGGCTCAGACAAGCCATGCCGAGYGGTTGTCAGCTGACAGCCGGAGAGCCCCCTCTCGCCGGTCGTTGTTGGTGTCCTGATGGAGGACCTTCGGGTTAATAGGGGCTGCAAACCTGTCGCTTGTGCAGAAATGCAAATGTATGAAAACCGGGGTAGTGGGCATCTCCTGTACTCCGCGGTAGATTCTTGCCATATGCCAGGACGTTTCAAAAGCAGCTTTCCCGTAGTAGTATTTCTTAAGCTGCCAGGGATACGCGCCTTCCAGAAACTGGTGCGTCCGCRTGATCAAAGCCTTCATTCTTTATCTCAGACTTTGTCACTGTATCAGCCCTTCTTCCTAGCTCTTTGTATCTTTACTCGAATGGGTCTTCAGTTCCTTGTGTCTGGTTCTAGTATACAAACTTTTGTTCTTTTTGACAGGACTTCATTTGTGCGGAGATAATTTGGCCTCTCTATATAAAGAATCTCATATATCTATCATTTGACTTTCAATCAAGCAAATATGTCAGAGTATCTCCAAAGTTTGTTTATTTTTCATTTCCTTGCTGCCCTTCACAATAAATATTTTTATGCATAAAGATAATATTCTTCTCGTAAGTCTTTTGTGTACATTTGGCCAGTGCTGTGACAGAGTGCTTCTTCAGGGCATGGGAACATGGTCTGTGACGCATTATCACAAATAATTGCTTCCTAAGTATTTAAATAATTTCCATACTTCYCTGTTCTGTACTGTTATGGCACCTTTAACCCTCTGACCTCTACACTGCTGTTTCACAATAATGTAGTTAAAAATTCTGTCATCACTCTATGCTATAAGATATAAATTCATTGATTATTTCACTTGCATCTGAAAAGTAGGCCTAAAAACAAGGAAACTTTTGCTTTTTCAAAAAGTTAAGTTGCACTTTTAAAGTTAGGAAAGTTAAGTGAGGATCAAGGAGGATGAAAACTACCAGTAGTGAAGTAGGATCAATCAGAGGTTCAGAGAGTGGTCATTAATGGTTCATATTCCATCTGAACGTGGGTTACAAGTGGAGTTCCTCAGGGATCCGTACTGGAAGCTGTCCCATCCAGTGTCTTTTGGGTGACCTGGAGGAGGAGACAGAGCACACCTTTGTTGCGTTTGTGGGTGACCTCAAATTCTAGAAGAGCAGGTGATATCCTGGAGGGCAGAGCCATTTTTCGGAGGGGCCGAGGCTCGTGAAGGTCAACAGAGACAAATGCCAAGTGCTGCCCCTGGGCTGGAAATGCTGCTTGTAACAGTAGGGGTGGAACTGCCTAGTTGGGAACAAGTCTGCTGAAACAGCCCTGAGGGTCTCTGCATCAACAGAAAGGTGGATTGGGATTTTTAGGGGGTAGAAAAGAGGTGAGGAAGGGATGTTGCCACTCTCTTAGCACAAGTGAGAAGAGAGTGGCAACACCCCTTCCTCACCTCTTTCCCACCCTCCAATCCACCTTGATGTTGATGCATGGTTGTCAATTTTTCATAGTATTCTTGGTCCTAAATAAATAAATAAGCAAGCTTTTATAGGGTTCTTTCTGTTGTGGTTCATCAGTACCACATTTTATTACCTTGTAAATGGAAGAGTACTAAACAAATGAAAACTTTTGGCTGGACTTCTGATTTATTATGCCATGTTTTGCTGTTGTCAAGAAGGCAGATGTATTTGCCTTTGTGCTGTTTGTACAATATAAAACAGCCTTAATAGGAGGGTCACATTTTAGCTGGAGAGTAAATTAGCCATTCTGATCTTTAGGTATCATCAAGTGCAAGTCCTAATCTCCCTGCATGTATACAGGTAGTTTGGATGCTGACTAACACATACTAAAGTTTATTAGCTTAAACTTCCATTGTTTATTTTACAAAAAAGATCTTGTGCTGACTTTCCCGTAGAGTCATGTTGCAGCATAATTCCCTCAACCTCTTCATGTAGCAAAATACATTGTGTATTTTTCAAGTTCTGCTGTAGAAACAATATGACCTAAATATTTAATCAGGCTTAGCAAAATTGGCTTTTTTATGGCTGCAGATTAATCTGGTTTCTCTGAGATAATACATGTGGCGTGTATGTCCTGAAGACCTTACTTTTTCTGAACAATGTTAAAGATTTATTGCCTTCTTAAAATCTGGTATGCCCTGGGAGATTATGAATAGCAGTTACTTAAATATTAGCATTGGGAATTTTCTTCTGAATCCTGCATATGTTCCTTCAGAGTGTATTGCATTTACTAAGGGGTTAGTGGATACCGTGTATTAACTGACTGCTCTTCTATACCGTATTCAGTTTGCTTCATTTCTGCATTAGAAAAGGTGTTAGCTTGGTTCCGTTTGTTTAATATATTTAATATTATATTTAATATTAGAACTTCAATTCACTAGAGTACAGAAAGTATCTACTTTTTGGTTTAAGTGAGTAGGGATGCAAGTGATTTTGTACCTTGGTGCTGTTATCTTATTTAGGAGAAATGTGTCTCAGTCAACATTGAAAGGAGTTAAACTTGAACTCATTTCAGACCTAGGAGGTGGTTCTCAGAGCAAGGCTAAAGTCCTGTGTGTTTCACGCATGGTCCTCTGAGGACCCTCTGGTAGAGCCAGGAAAGCTGCAGGAAGCCACCGGTTCAGGCACGATGGGGCTCTGCTGTCCTAGGGGCGGCAGGTCAGGTTGGAGCTAAGCTTCGGCTCCCTGAGGTCTTTAGATGCCTACCTCCAATTGATTTCTTTTTAAAGCGTTTCTTCGATGCCCTTGCTTAATTGCTGTCGCCAAAATAACTTCACTGATTGGAGTGACTCTATGAAAGGGAAACTCCTCTTGGCCTTTATCAAAGCTACAATAAATTAAAAATAAAATACAGGTATATTGAGGGTATGAGTGTACAAACATACATACGTGTGGTGTGTGTGTGTAAATATATATATATATACACACACATATATAAAAATCTCATAGATTTTTTTTAATATAGTCTGGAGATGCTTCTGTTTAGCTTGAAAACCATGCTGAGGGTTTCTAAGGAATAGAAGTATCTGTTATCTTGTGTCTGTCCCCATTTTTGCCATGTTTGCCCAGCAGTATTGACGMCTGCTCCCTGCTGTCTCCTTGCTTCCAGGCAAGATTACAAAATGCCAGCATCAGGGAGAAAATATTTTCACAGTTACCAGAAACTTGAGTAGAAAGATGACATTAGTAAGCATTTGACAGGTTGTTTACAGGTCTGTCCATGAACCTCAGGTTCTCTGTACTGCCTTTTACTGTATGAAATTATTTTAGGTTTGTTTTTATTCAGATAACATTCCTTATGTGCAGTTCACGAATGAGCATTTTCTATGTAGGTTTTGCTGTTTCATTACCAAAACTCAAAATATTGGTCAGATATTTTTATTCCTGGTAAGAAGGAAAAATCTATTCTTTTTCTGGAGTAGTGTTCTTTTAAAATATACCCTGAAGTTTTGTCCTCACGGTAAATAAAAAGTATAATAAATATATATATGTATATATATATGTGTGCACATGCATGTATATATATATACACACATACATACACACACACATGCACACACACAATCTGTCATCTTAATTTTCTGTAATCTGTTCTTTCCAAACTCTTTGGTACTGTGTTGTARTTAGAGATTGCCTTTTGCTCTGAAGGAAAAGTAATATACCCAGTGAAACATAATGGAAACAAAAATTTCAGTAACATTTACTACAGCTGTAATAGCTGCCAGAACATTAATTCCTGACAAACAAAATGTCTCGTTTCAAACTCAAGATCCATGATTAACTCAATGTACATGTCTCCTGAGAGAGAGAAGCCTTGTTTTTATTCAGATTTAGCCTGGGATATTTAATAGTGGAGACGCTCCCCCTGTAATTCGAGGTAAGCTAKCCTGGTCACGTGGCCGTGGTGCGAGACAGTAAAGACAGGTTTCGGGGATTGGGTTGCTGTTGGCATCAGTTTAAAATCGCACCTTTGAGTAAACAAGTTCAACTCTAAATATAGGGCTGGCCTTGCCCTCTTTACTTGAAGCCATGGAAGGGAGGTGGCGGTGGGGACAGGCAGTGCCGCCGGCCTTCCCCGAGCTGGCCCATCGCGACGCTTCTGGGTGCCTTCTCTTCCCGTCAGGTACCCTCCCCATCATCATCCTTGTGGGCCCAGGATCGAGTCTGCTTCTGAGACTTTRTATCTGTGAGATGATTGAGAAGATCAATTAAGCATAAATGTTTATATATGGAAAAGATAAATGATAAGTGTTTTTTAGATAAATAAATGATGAGAGTTATTTCAGTTTGACAAGAGCCTGGCAAGATCAAGTGGCTGGAAGGAGACCTGTTCAGACGTGGAATTCGGTGTGATTTTCTAGCAAGGAGGGTGGTAGCAAGGTAGGATGTTAGAACCACTTACTAATGCTGGCAGTGGGCTTGTMTGCATCTTCAAAGCAGCATCGTTCTAAAAGATGCTCTTTAATCTGAGTTTGGATAAAATGCTGCAGCCTCCGTGAGTAGCTGGAAGAGCAGACTCATTTGTCRACAGTTGCCCCCAGTTCAGGCATCTGTAAATGCCATCGTTGACCCCCTTCGTACATGGCCCATGGAGCGAAGGGGCAGCCTACCTGGCTCACAGCCTGCTGAAAATCTTTACAGTTGCATTCAGAAAAGGGCTGGTGGCTTCAGAAATTGCCTCTTTGCATCTGCTTCCCCTTCTGAAGAGTAGTAAATGAGCTGCCAAAAAGCACTGTGTGTTTCTCAAGTTTCAGAGCAAAGGTAAGTAATTATGTTAACCCTGGAGTGAAAGCTACTTGAGGTAAAGCAAGCAAAGGCAATGGTTGTGATAAAGTCTTGGGTTTAGAGCTTCACTGATTGCACCCAGGATGAAGCAATAGTGAGACACTGCTGTTCTATTCTTTGCCCAAGGTATAAAACGGATTTCTGAAGCAACCTCTCTGCCAAGAGCATCTCTGGTGCCTTGTTTCTGTGGTAGTTGTCCTGCCCCATGTTTTTTTCGGAAAGTGTACTCTAAATTTGAGATACCCTGGAAAGGGAGGATCCAAGAGTGGCTCCTTTTCCCTAGGAGACGAAGATTTAAATCATAATCTGTTAAATGRCAATGAAAGTAGTTCAATAAGCAAGCTTCTACCAAGCACGTGGAGTGCCACTCAATGTTTGTGATGCACCAAATTTTGAAAGCTTTCCTGTTTAAATGGAATTTCATCACTGATTGCTTTTTAGCAGAAATATTTGGCTGCTTAAGGTACTTTCTGGAGGATTTGCTACTCCTCCTGTACCCTGGACAAAGTTCCTCGTGTGAACTGAGCTATCACACACRTGTACTGTACATTACTTTATAATGCAGTGAAGTATTTTCTATGATGAACCTGTAATAATATATTKTGGGGGTTATATGATGTTTGTGCTTTGCCTGTGATAAACTGCATTGCTGCTTAACTGTTAATTGCTCTGATTAATTTATTCTCCATCGCATTGTGCGTGGGAGGATATCCTGTGTGTCAGTGGCACACAGAGGCAGTATAGTGTCTTACTCAAGAGCATTCGGTGTTAGTTAGTGTGAAAGTTAAATGTCTTTATGCTTACTCCATGTTTTTTCCATGAAAATGATTGCAAAAGCTTTGTCCTGAAAGAGCTGACCAGGCCTTAAGTGTGCAACTCTGTTGTGATTAAGCATGTTGTTTTAAGAACTGGAATTAATTGCTGGAACAGTTTGCTAGTGGAATTGTAGGATGCAGAGCATTTCACAGTAATCACTAATTCCATTTGATTTTTTTCTTTTCCCCTGAAATGAAATGTCAGATTTCCATGAGTCAGTTCAATTTTGTGAATATTCCCAATTTTTAATGGGAAATTTTGTAAACCAGTTCCAGACTCATGTATTCATGTTTTCCTGGTAAACTGAGGGAGGTAAAAATGCTTCTAAATACCATCAACAACAAAAAGAAACCAATTACTTGTGTGTCTAATGTGTGAGGCTTGGCAAAATCCCTTTGCAGCCCTGACCGAGTCAGCGTACAGTCACCAGTCCTTGCTGTCTTTTGAAATTTTTATTTCATGTCGAACTGCTGCGTTGCTTACTTAGGCATCTCCCGTTGACTCTCAGCGCAAAAACCGCTGCGGACGTTCGATTGCATTAGCTTTCCTAAAGGAAAATACCTCTCTCTCTCTCTGTTTTTTCTCCCTTTACCCTTACTTGTCTTTCAGTTATACCTGCCGCCACTTGCGGAGATATGTCTATGTCTTGGACAAACTGTATTTCCCCCCCTCGCACTGCTCGACGCTGCAGCATTGCTTCTCGAGCCTCAGTGACAGTGGAGAGGAGCTCTTGTCTTTAACTTGCTCTCACATTCTCAGATCCTATGCTTCCAGGTTATTAACCTCTGCTCTCCCTTTACTGCATGCTGCATGCTCCGGGACTGCTCGCTGCATGCTTTGAGTCAACAGACGGAAACCGTGAAATGGCTAAAGGGACGGTTTGTGTCTGGATGGCATCCGTGCTGTGTGTCCTAAAAAACGCGGTAGAAATGATGATTTAATCTTTATTTTTTTCCTTTTTTTTTTTTTTTGGATTGAATTTGGCATACTTTGTCTCAGCTTGAGCACAACTTCTGGAGTTAATGCGTGGACTTTGGAAGTTTAAAATGCCTTCTGCATTAGGATGAAAATATTTTAATCCTTTCCCAAAGCTGTGATGTATGAACTGTGCAGTAGTATTCGCAAAACTCGCATATGCTTGCGCAGTTTATTTGGAATTGGTGCGGAGCTATACGTTGCCTTACGTGTCAGCTTCTAGTGCTTCCCTGACACCCGTTGTTTCAGTAATGCTGTGTGTTCGTCGCTTTTCAAGAATGGGAACGATAGAAGTTTTCCCTCAAATTCAGTAAACGGACATGGCATTTAATGACAAATTAGAAAAATGCTTTTTTTGACATGCCGTATCAGTTCTGATTACACAGAATAACAGTGAGAATCCGTGAGTGCAAAATGGCACTATAAAATCATTGTTCCTGATGCAGAATTAAAGGTGCTGCACAGAAAGTGTAAAATAGCAGGGATTTAACAAGAAATTTGACTTATAATACCCAAATATTTTCTCTAAGGCATTTACTCTAAGTAAAAATGCAAGTTTTATTATTTCACTGTTGATGTTGTGGATAATTTAATGTATTAATCAAGATGCTAAAAATTTTAGGAAAACAAGGGAAAAATTGCATGACAAAATTGACCAGAAGATGGAAAGCATCCAGAGTGGAAATGTAGCTTCCCAGTGAAGCCAGCATTCAATAGCAACAGACCACACAGTAAACCTAAGTAAAACCAGCTTGATTGTTGGGGGAAGAAAATATGGCATGCAAGCTGAACTAGCTCTTTTGGTACCAAAGAAATTTTATAGTAGTGCCTGAGGATGGAGAGTTACAGTGCAGGATCTCAACAGGAGATGAAAATCTAGCTGTCACAGAGGCGTTTTCTGGAGCAGGGGTACAGCATTAAAGCAAGCACAAACCTAAAATTTCAAAGACGTTATTTAAGAGAGAATAATAATAATGAAGGCTATAGACACAGAAATCACACTTAAGATAGAATGTTATATATGTAGGAATGATATCCTGAAAATGCAAAGGAAACGGTTATTATTATTATTCCAGCTTGTTTACATACAGTTTAGGTAATTCTCTATGACAGAAGCACTACAAAATTAGTTGGCCAAATCATCCTTGGGATACTGCAGGGATGTTGCATCTTGCAAAAAGACTGGCGATGCAGCCACTAGTGCGAGTGCCATGGACCATGTCTCATACAGGCGGTGGCAAGGAACCGCTGGAAAAAGGAACTTTTGCTCCCTAGAGGAGTATTTCCTACCTCTTGCTGCAAAGCTTTGCTACACCCCATRCAACAAGGGTGTTTTCAGAATCCCCCTAATCGCTCTAGATTAGTTTGCTAGATTTGATGGACATCTAGGTGGCAGAAGGTGCTGAGCATGCGTGCAATAAGGTTTTACCGTCACACTGTAAAAACATGCAAGGAATAGAAAATACTATTAAACTGGCATTCAGCASAGTCAGGTTCTTTTTTCAAACATTAAGTGATGACTGAATTTTGTAATTGCATTTTTGAATTATCCTTTGCAGGGAAAGCTACAGAATTGTAACTTTTTAACTTACAAAATTTGTACAGGGAATTACAAAATTCCCTGAAAAATTAATACTCTTCAAAATAAATACAAATCTGTGTCAGCAACTTAGAACTTGAAATGGTTTACAATTAATTTACAAGCAAAAATGAAGATAGTGAGAAAAATAGCTTTGCTGACTAAGTATAGTGCACAGATTTTTTTTTTCTCTGATGGAGACATAATTTATTGCTATTACTCTCTGAAACGTGAGTTGTGCATCACTTGAGATGTATTAAAATATTTCAGCCTGGGAGATTTCTAAATATCTGGTTTTCATTAAAAGCTATGCATTTATGAGATAAAAGAAGGTTATTACACACAGGGTATTTGAAATGGAAATTGCTGTGCAGGAAAATATACAGGTAGCAGTTTTTAATAGAAGGTTTTGGTTTGTTCTGGAAATGTATGCTTAGGGAAGTGAAACGCCTTCCAGTGTGCCCAGCAAACTTCCCTACCTAAGTCTAGGTGGTCTAATATAGTAGCATAAATGGAGATGACATTAAAAAAAAAAAAAAAAGTAGTAGTTTTGTGTATGCATCTGAATATCCACCCTGTATTAACTGCAGCACTATTTTATGCCATGAACAACATGCCTAGTAATTTATGCATGCCATTGCTTCTTGGAAAGCAGTGGGTTTTTGAATTGCTATGCTCCCATCACAGAGCCCTTGGCTTGATTCTCCTGAACCCTATTTCTCTCTGTAGAGGTCCCACAGAATTTGGGTTTTTCAGTAGTATGTTTGTATGTGTTGTGTGTGACCAGGAAGAGGTGTGGCTTTAAATTGTTTGGAGAAAAGAAAAAAGAGAGAAAAAGGAAATTAAAGAGGGGGGAAAAAGAAGTCTATGGAACGATGGCACTTACAAAAAACATAATGATTAATAACCATCTTTCTCTATTAAAGCATTTTTAAAAATAGAGATATGCTGGTGGCTGGACAGCACTGCTGATTTTCAAGCTGCCTTTGATTTGTGTAGATAGCAATGCCCTGTTAGATCTGCAGCCGTGCCTGGTATCACCCTYACTGAACAGCACATATTGAAGTGAATCAATTAAAAAAAAAAAAGAAAAAAAAAGCTAAGAAGCTGCTGTTTGTTTTAGGATGCTGAACAAATTAAGGACAGTTTTATTTTCACAGCCAGCTTGACRCTGGGTACRTGAAAGCAGGAAATATGGTTTCGCTGAGCCTGGTAAATTGAGTAAACATGTTCATGGAGTAGGAGAGTAAAAAGAAAAATTGTATGGCTTCATTTGAATTAYGCTTTTCACCCCAGGAAGAAAGGCAAAGGAACATGATGTCAAATCTGCACTGATGACCCATTCTGCCTCTCCGCTATTGCTTAATAACGTCCTGTGTGGGGTACCGATTGCTGGCCTGGCCTTGAGCGCAGGCAGGAAAGGTGTCCGAGCGTTGTCATCAAAAATAGCTAAAATATTTGCAGATCTGACTCATATTTTTGGCATCAGTCTCTGAAGGGAATGAAGGGAGAAACACAAAGCAGAGGTAGTTATCGTTGAACATTAAATGAATTTTGCGTGGATTTGTGAACGGGAAAACACCTCAGTTGCTTAGGATCACCTAGAATGGATTTTGTCTGGGGTGAATGCTCTGTTTTCTCTGCAGCAGTGTGAGCATTTCTTTGGATTCAGTTTGTAGGCAGTTAATGTAAAAGTCTTGCCTTAAGTTAGTGCAAATAAAATAAGTTCTGTCAATATATCAGCTTCTCATGGGTAATAGCTTAGTCTGGAAACTACAAGGACCAAGGTGTTGTCTTCAAGATATCCTTCAGCCTCCGGAGAACTGGTCCCTCCCCATCGCCAGTTTAAGCATTCGAGGTTACTTGTTGCTCAAAAACGGTTGGTACTTGTCTGTGATATTTAAGTAGGAAATAGTAAATATTACTGCTCATTTTAGCATTCTCATAAAACTTCCAAATATTGGCCATGTTATAACCATCTAGTACGTGGGACAACATGTAAACACAGCTGTGTTCTGCTGTAAGAGGGCTGGCAGGAATCAAGAAGATGAGCAACATTATTTTAACTTGAATGGACATATTTAAATGCAAAGGTCTCTATTTTATAGCAGACCTTCAGTAAACGTGGCTGGTTTTGCCACCATATCTGCAGGATAGAACAGGGTCAGGGTAAGCAGACTTTCATCCAAAGTTAGGTGTGAAAACAAAAACGTTACATTGAACGGATGTGGGCAGATACAAGAGGATTGAGATAATTTCTAAAAGTGGCAAAAATCTTCCTTTTGTAGGAAAATTATGCCTTAAGTGCCTATGTCCTGTTTACTCTGTGGCCGAACCACTTTTGAAGATGAAACTCTAGKCTCCCCAGATATGGGAACTATTGAAATCCTTGCTTCGTTGATGGATAATTCAGGAAATATCTGTTAGAGAAGCAAAATAATTCGTGATATAGTARCTTGACCTTATTTAAAAGGCTTTAAAGTTTTTATATTCCGACCCATGATTTGCTCTTTTTTCAAATTTTATTAATAACCTTAGTTATGCCATAGGATTAGAGGTAGAATAAGGAATATGGCAGAGTCTGAGCCACTTACAATAGAGAAATAGCTTCATATATCACTGAATAAAACTATTTTTGGAGTGATAGGTAACAGTTAAAAATTGAATCTTTTTTTCCAACCCTAAATTGATATTTCTCCAATGCAAAGGTCTAAAAATATTGGTAGATTTAAGCATCTCCCTAAAATAAATGAACTTAATTTTCTTTTTTAGCAAATATCGGTATAAGTGGGGTTGTTTGGAGGGTTTTTTGCTCTCTGCAGAACAGTTTAGTAAGGTTCTCTACCTTGTCTCTAAAATTGGCATCTGCCAAAAGAGCCTGGTGCTGGGACAGGCTGCCGCAGAGCCCTTTCCTTCCCGTGCCCCACGGAGCACCGCCAGCAGCGTTCGGCACGCTCTGCTCTGCGTTGTGCCAAGCCAGAAGGCTGAGGAGAAGGCTGCCAGTTCAGGAATTACRCTATCATGGCACTATCACAGGTTATAATTAGGGGTTGGTTAGGAAAATTTCCTTTTTATCGAAACAGATGTTGTTACTCATCCAACTTTTGATGAAGAAGTTGGAGATCCTGCATTCTTGTGACAATTAGCAAAATCTTTTTGCACGGAAAGCTCGGAGCCAACGCTCCTTTTTGTTCTTTTTATTATTAAGAGTCACTTTGTGTCTGCTGCAATGCAGTAAGAGGCTTGAACCATGTGGATGCCTATTATGTGCTGAGAAGGACTGGGGGATACACAGGAGGAGGTTCATCTGGAGCAGAGAGATGAGCCAATTCCTGTGTGCCGCTTACACCTCCAGCTTAAGCCTTATGTTAATTCTTAACATAGTCACCTGGATGCAGACTGCAGCTTTCAACCACTCAAATTACTGATGTTTCACCTAAAGACTCAAAAATGGTCTTTTTTCCTAAAGAAATTAATATTCATTATTTTACTTCCTCCTTTCAATGCGAAGTGTGCTACTCGTTGCTGTGACGTTCATTGATTTCAGTGCTTATGATTTGTGTGTTTTAAATTTGTGTCATAGGTAGACTGTGGAACTACTGGCAGAATCTAATTTACCAAAATAAAAATAATGATAAGCAAAAATGGACAAAGAGAAAGAGAGGGTGGTAAGCTATGCTGATACCTCTTTGAGGGTGCAGGCTTGTTTGATAGTATCAGTGCGCTGGGATTTCTGTAGAGCAGACTGTAATTTTATATGCAAGCTCTTTCTGCTGAACTTCCTTTCAGGAGGTTTTGTGTGGGTTCACATCCTGACCTTGCATCGCAGGTCAGCAGATGAGGCTATTTCATGGGCCACGGTGTGCACCAATGCTTCTCTGAAATCCAGCTCTTATAATTGACTTAATAAAAAAAAAAAAAAAAAAGGTTTTTGTCAGAGGCCTGTTAAATTACTACAGCTTAATGTTTTATTGCTTTTTGTTTGTAATTTTTAGTCAACTCTTGGTAATTTCGTTGAAGCATTTTCCTTAATTAAGCGACGATCATTTTATGCTCAACGCTGAGTGACTTGACAGGGAGGAATTATTTGTAAGTAATTCTATTACAAATTATTTGTCTTCATATTGCATCGCATATTGATCATGAAACCAGTGAGATCAAAATCAATGCTGTGGGTATTCAGTGGGTGAAAAATTATCTAGCTGGTAGGTCTCAAAATACAGTATGACTGGATGATCACCAAAGGGAGGAGCGATATGTCTAGTGGAAACCCTTAGAGACTGGTTCTTAACTCTTACCCCATTTAAAATATATCTTGAGAGCAGTCGTGGGGGAAGCAATAAGGAATGAAGAGGAAGGATTGCTGATATCAAAAAGTAGCAATCAAAGCATGATGCAAGCGAGCAAGGTATATTTTCCCAGAGCCAAAGAGAATATCCGTCCATGTAGGACACGCTCTTGTGGTAAGATATTTAAGTAGCGTTTACTCTGAAAAGGACTTGGAAGTAGTCCTGGGCGCTCCAAGGAATTTTTTCTGAAATGTTGCAGGAAGCTGAAGGTAAAGACGTTCTCTAGGAAGGGGCACTTCAGTTCGACATGCAAAGGCCTAATGCATTCCAGTAGCTGGAAACTGAAGCAAAACCAGTACAAACTAATTGCTGCTTTTGACATGGTACATGATTAATCATTGGAATAGTTTAACAAGGTTCTGCATTTCCCAAGACTAGAATTTTTAAATTGAGGTTACGTATTTCCCTAAAAGATTATGGCCAAGTGTGGCCACAGCTGTTGGACTTGCAGGAGGAAGGAGTTGAGGGAATTCCTATGGCTTGTGTGAACCTGGCTGATCGAAGTGGCTCTTTCTGGCTTTAAAAATCGGTGTCACAGGCAGATTGCCATGGAGTGCTTGTTTGTTTTGTGTGCCTTACAGATTTCTTTAAAAGACRTTTTGGGTTAGAATTAATCCAAATATTATCTTCCCAGGCACTATCCCCCAGGTGATCTGACCCAAATAGAGCAAAAGCACGCAGGCTGTCAAAACATCAAAACACCACACTCTCATGCCAAAAAAAAAAAAAAAAATAATAATTTGGAAGAAATTGCAAGAGCTATGTTCTTTCTATGTAATAGAAATTTATTCTTTATTCTTCCCACCCTGGTTAAAAAAAAAAATTATCACAGACATGATCTAGACACATTCTGCCACATTAGCATWTGAAACTACAACACGTCCTGATCTGACAAAATTATTTTTAATTGAATGTTTATGAGCCTGCATTCCCATGAGATGAATCATAGAATCAGTAAGGTTGGCAGGGACCTCTGGAGATCATCTAGTCCAACCTCCCTGCTCAGCAGGGTCACCTACAGCGTGGTAGACAGGGTTGCATCCAGGCGGGCCTTGAAGATCTCCAGAGAAGGAGACTCCACCACCTCTCTGGGCARCCTGKKCCAGKGCTCCGTCACTCTCACAGGGAAGGAAATTCCCCCTCACGGTCAGGCAGAACTTCCTGTGCTTCARTTTCTGCCCRTTGCCTCWTGTCCTGTCACACGGGACAACTGAAGAGAGTTTGTCCCTGTCCCCCTGGCACCCTCCCTTCAGATACTTATACACATGAAATTGGAACAAAACTACTTTCACACATTTCCATTGTAGCAGTTTGTTCAGAGACCGCGGGGAGGTTGTGTTCCTACGTAATGTCTGGCAATTAATCAGGACTGGGAGGGAGGGGGGGTCTTATTCTTCTGTAAATATGTAAATAAGTCATTATTGTGAGAATAAAAAGAGAAACGTTCTAAAGCTTGCCTGAAGAGTTTGGGAGAATGCTAATAAACTTAATGTGAGATTGAATATAATTTAGTAGATTTCTGAAATCAGAAAGCATTTATGGTCATATGAGCCACTCTTCTGCTTAGACACCAAAAACGTTACTCAAGTATTGCATTTAGTAGTTCAGCTCTGATATGTCATGGTAGCAGGCAATGTAGGCTGCAATGTGAGTACTCTTTATCTTGCCCACCTAGATGTGCACTTTTACCTGTTTCAGTTTACCAGACAGTGCTGTATGAACTTTGATTAGTGAAGGTGACTTAGCAAACTGTATAATTGTTGTCTAAATATAGAAGAATGTTCACTTAGAAAATAGCAAACATATGCTACTGATTCAAAACGTCTTACAATTTGTTAGGACAGATTCTCACCAAGCCACATTGTGGCTTATACAGAAGTCCTCTTCATCATGCCAGGTTGCACATTGACTGGTTATAGCTGTGATTGCAGGTCTTACTATGTGCTGGTGTAACTAGTGGGAAGTATTGGTTGCTGGTAGAATATATATTAATAATTGTGATTAAGGTGTTCCARCCAGAATGCATCAAGTTTAAGTATCAAAATGTATACCTATTTTACCTTTTAAATAGTGTGGAATACCTACATCTTCCAGGAATATTGAGAATTAAATGTTTGCTCATGCATATGGGTGTCAAGAGAGAGAGTTGGGTATCTACCTGTAATTGGATGGTAGCTTAAGTATTGAAATATTTCAAAAAATCTCGCAAACCTGAGAAGCAAATGATTGATGAGGACCCTGGAAGAGGGGAGCTTCAAATACCTTGCCAGAAAATGCAGTCTCCTCTTGGAGAATGAGCAGATGATTAAAGGATTCAAATTGTGCATATGAATAGTGGTGATGAATGAACTTTTATCAAAAGACTTTCAAGAAGGCTCTGCTCTGAGTTTTATGTTGTTCATGAAGGAGACAACATTGGTTTGTAAGGTTGCATTCAAAGTATCCCACTCCATAAAATGCTTGAAGTCTCAGTGGAGCAGTAATTTTTAATCAATAAACTCAACAATGAATAGCGCAGCTTAAGCAACCACCAACAACACCAGGTATGTTAACATCATAGGTGGCTTCCATTTAAAATGCAATTTAGTTAATGGGGTTTTGTGTGGCTGAGTTGCTTGCTTGTATGGGGTTGATTAATGCTTGATGGTGTGCTAGTTTGATATTGTCTGTCTGTCTGTATCCAAAAGAGACCTTCTATAGTAAAATACAGGGTTTTTTTTTCAGTAAGCCCAGATTTTCTCAAAGCAGATGTCGTGAYAGGTACTATACGGGAGGAACAGAATGGAGCTGCCTACTGACAATACCTGAGAGCGTTCATTTTCCTAAGTAATCACAGCTCCAAAGAGCACAAGTGTGGAAATGTCCATTCTTCAGTGTTTAACACTTGCTTGACCCAATAAGCGATTAGAAATTTCATCCTTGTGGCTCTCCTTCCAGAGCAGCTCTGGGTGGTCTTTCAGCTGTTCAGATCTCATGTTCGGTTTGCAACTGCCCGGAGCGAGGCCATGGGAGCGACCCCCGGCTYAGCGCTCTGCCGTGCTGCCCCAGCTCTCCGGTGAGGCCGAGGAGGCTGCACGGAGCAGAGGAGCTTCACGAGCACCCGTGAAACATTGCCAATTTGTTTAAGCAAAGKATAACTTACAGATTTGGGACCTGGCATCCAGATTCATTCATACATACCTAAATTATCCCAAACAGTCCAAATTTACAGAATTAGTAAATCATTGTAAGAATTGTTTCTTATGTTCTTTTTCTTTTCCCAGCTTCTAATTAGATCATCAAATTATGAGAACCATAATTTTTCTTACAGTCTGGTGTCTCCATTTCTAACCACAGTGTATTTGACCGAGAAATGCAGAGGTGGGGGGAAAAAGAGGGAAAAATAGTCAGCTTTTTCATCCTAATCCTCTAAAGGATTGATTTAAGTTGTCTAAGGAGGCCTTGGATCCCTACAATACAGCAGGATGTAGGAGTTGAGAGCTGTGAGCCATTCTTAAGTGTTTTTGTTCTTTCGTGTTTGTAAGCTGAATTTATGAGAAAATATTGCAAATGCTCCCCCTGCATCAGCCGCAGATCAGAAAAAGCAGTGGGAGAGGAGAATAAGAACAACCACGACTGGTTTCCAAAGATGACTAATCCTGCAGCCCCAGTGTAACCTCTGGGACAGCAATTAACATTTAGCTTTTCTAAATGCTGAAAATGTTTTCTGGGGCACCAGCCTAGCTGAAAACTAGCTTAATACTTGTGCATTAATGAAAGAAGATTTTAAAGTTTGCATTTATTGTTCCTACATAATGTATGTTGTTATTTGAAATATGTATAGGTGAGTGCTATGCAGTGCCACATCACAACTGTGCTCTCTATTAGTTATCAAAACATTTTATAAAGGAGGAAAAACCCAGTTTTGCAGACAGAATAAACTGAGGAACATCTAAGGGAAGTGACCCATGGGACTGATTCTGTCAGGAATAGAGTGGTAGGTTTTTTTTTTTTTTTTTTTTTTTTTTTTTTTTTTTTTTTTTAAAAAAATTTTTAGGTTTTTTTTTTTTTTTTTTTTTTGACTCCCCACTGGTTTAAATCCAGATCCTAAATTTTATCAACTTAAATAGATTGAAGTCCAGTCTAGTTGAGTGGTCTTCCTCCAGCCAGTGAGCTCAGAAAGGTGAAGGTTGACCATCCTGGGAATTGTACACTCTAAAGCTCTCACATGAATTTAATAGCGTATGGTCCTACAAAGAACTGAGCCTTTTAAACAGGAATTTACTGAGCTCTGCTGTAATTGCTATCCGGTTTTGCTGAACAGTTTTATTTTTAAGACAATTCAATGTCAATGCAAAAGTGCTCCATGGTACAGTTTGGGCTTCGCAGAAGACATTCGTACATTGATTTGTTTCCAATAGATAATACTTGTTGCATTTTGATTTATAACAAAATAAGATCTCAGTCCATCTCACTGTCCATTTATCTAGCCTGTACTTCATCTATTTGTCTATGAGGATGTTATGGAAGACAGTGTTTTACTTAGAGGACTGGAGTGGCTTGGTAGGAGACTTTCTGGCTGAGACACGCTTAGCTCTGGTGATCTTAGGTATATTTGGGTTTGGTTTTAATTTCTGGTGAATGCCTTTCCCATAATTATGTCTGTCTATAATCCAAGTATGTACACCTTGGCTGAGTTTGAAAGCATTATAAATATTTCAGTTGTTCATTTGAGRGCCATTATATTACTTGTATAGTTGATCACCTTTTGCAGTTCGGTTTAGTGTCCGGAATAGTTTTGGCCACAGATTAATCCAGCTTACCCCAGCAGGCTTGTGGAAGCTAGTCTTTATATGCCTTTTATTGTCGCCTAGGTGAATTTAACTTCACAGGTGTATTTGTACGTGTCTAAAAAGCTGTGTTGTGTCTATTCTGTGCAGCAGTTTGTATATCCCGTTGTAATACAGGTTGTATTTGCCCCCATGATCCAACTGTCTCCATTTATTTCCCAAGGAGAAAGAGCATCAGCCTCCCAAAGAATCCAGGAAGGTTGMACTTTCTTTTTGTACTATTTAGAAAGACAAACTGTTGATGTTTGCTTTATCATCATGCTCATTTTGTTCTTGGAAATGTTCTCTTTGCTTTGGAGAAAACACAGCGTGACCTGGAACATGACAGAATTGGTCTACTGAAAGTACATCTTTGGGTGCATTTTTCAGGAATTTCTGATTTGATAGAGGCAGAGAGAATTGCACAAGGCAGTAAGATGTATAAAACTGAGTAGGAGGTAAAGCACAACCTCTTCTCTCTATGGGAATGAGGTTAATTTCCAAATAAATTGAAGACAATGTAAATTTAATTACTGTGCGACTTGAGGAATTGGGACTTTAGRAAAATATATCATGTTGGTTTTGAAGATGTAAAAATATTGCACAACTGCAAGTATGCTAGCATGAATCATTAAATCAAATCTGTATCATTTTTCCCAGCAAACGTGAGGTTGGTGAGTATTTGCCTAAAGTCAATAAAATAACCTTTCTTCAGCATGACAAGTGTGGTAGTGAAAAAGATAATTTAGGATGACGGCATATGTGGGAAAGAGAAACTTTTTCTCCTGAAAAAGTAATGAATAATAACTTTGAAACATTACCTAAAATAAAACCCGTTTTCTGTTGCGTAATAGCAGTTCACGTAACATTTCTGGCCCTTAATAGTAACTCCTCCTTAACTGAAGAACAAAMTGGAGAAACCTAAAATGCAGACTACATGTAAGAGCTCAATTTAGCTCTGCCAAGGGTGCCGTATGAGACACGGGTAAGATGCGTTTTGCTGATTAGGGAAAGGTATTTTTACAAAATGCCGAGGGGAAGGTCAGACCCGGAGCTCTTGCGGGGATGCTGCTGCCGCTGCATGCCGCAGCGAGTGTGCTCTCGCACGCTTGTGCTGTCGGGAGGAGTCGCGCTGCTGGCCGAGGCGGTGGCTTTGCAAACTCGGTATTGCAAACGTTTTTTGTCCTTGAAGGCTTCCAGGAGACCTGCTCTGTAACTGCCATCTTTCCACAGCGATGAATATTTTAGTCCTTTTCAACCCGTAATGTATTTCTAAAACCGTTTGGAAGATGCTAAAGATCGCGTTGTGTTCCTGATACGTGTGTCGCGTATCGGAGGAATGTGCAGGATTTGCAGCTGTAACTGGGCCAGGCCCACGCTCTGGAAATCACAGATTCACAGAAGGGTTGAGGTTGGAAGGGACCTCTGGAGATCATCTGGAGATCTGCTCAAGCAGGGTCACCTAGAGCACGTTCCACCACACAGATGGTTTTTTCTTTTATGTTCTTTAAGAGCCATAGAAGAAAGTGGAGAAAAAAAATCCCTGAACTCTCCAAATTTATCACAGCTTTCAACTGACATGAATGTGGGGAGGGTGAACATTACTATTTGTAATAAAGATGCATAGAAAAAGAAGCAGCTGAAAGGTACTGTAGCTATTTCTAATAGGTAGAAATGGGCATGCGTGCTCCTGAGGAGCCATATCTATGTGGAAGTCTTGCAAAGAAAAACATTAAATAATGAATTAAGAGGATGCCATCAGCTTGTTTGCTACAAGGTTGACACAGCACTTCTACTCAGTTGAGCAAGGCTAGRCTTGAGCTTCTTAAATCCCAATTAACCTCTGTACAGATTATGAACCTTAGCTCTTTCCGTGATAAATTGAGCTCTCACAAAATACCTGTTATTTTACACGGTGTATACTGCAACGGGTTTTGCCTGGGTATTAACATCCCTTGAAAAAGGAAAAAAAGAGCTTCACGGTTGCATTCCAGTTTTGTGTTTAGTCACTGTGGACACACACATCACAGAAATACATGTTTTTGTTTCTGGCTGATAGCATCGTTTATATCCTCATGTACCTGWACTTTCTGTAAGTAGCACAGCAACAACATGCAAAGTATTTGATGGTGTAGTGCTCGCAGCCTTGGYGTGGGCATGCTGGGTGCTATTGCAAAACACTTTCCCTTGTGAATGTGTGCGCTTAGTAAATGTTTCCTTTCGATGACATGGGTATTTTTCAGGCTGAAAATACCTATTCTTTATTTCCTATCTATTTTAATGTGAATTTTCCTTTGGAAGAGGTTTGTTTATGATTGGCTCCATTTTCAAAGTCTATAGCTGGGTACATAAATCCACAGAAATTCAACATCAGTGTTAATATTACAGTGAAGGAGATGGACGGTTTTTACTTGTGATATTTATTTTTTTCAAGTACATTGTTGTTATGCTTTTACAGGAAATATTTAGTAATAGAGATTAAACTTAATCTTGGTCTCAGTATTGAAAAGTATTTAATATATTACATTAATTTTTCTTTGTTTTTCTTGCATTTTTTTTTCTCTTTTTTCAAGGAGTCTGGCAGAGGCACTTTTGTGTGCCTCAGAAAATTTTTAAACATTTCTGCCTATTTCTAAGTATGCATATTTGCATGTCAGCATTATTTGCACAGAAGTAGTATTTCCAACAAATATCTCTTTCCTTGAGGAAATTGTGTGTATGCGTACATGTGTTTGTATACATTTTTGGCTTTTAAACAAGCCTACATTAAACAGGAGCTGCTCAAAGGTAAGGAGCTGGTCCTTCAGTTGCATGGCAGCGGTGTCTTTTTAATTTTCTTGTTGTTGTTTTGTTGTTCAGAGTCCGTCTTTGTTTTTCTGGGTGGGAGTTGTGCTCAGACTGCTCTCTCCAGCAATTTCCTCTGCTTCTCACCCACAGAGTTTTGTCCTAATTCAAGGCAAATGTCTTCTCTCAGCAGCTATGAAACATTGGCTCTGTTGAATTAACTGCAAGAAGATGAGCTGGAAATATTGTGGACCTGTTGCCCATTCAGTTTTTATATAAAATGTTAACAGGGCAAGCACAGGAATTACGTTCATGCCTTGAGACTCCTAAGGCAGATTCATGGCTGTTTAGCTCAGAATGAACCTTATAATTAGCCTGACCCTTCCTGAGTTTTAAAAACACGCGTTCTGTTTATACTGGACTGCATACGTTTTTCCCCATAGCTTTAAGCCTTCCTGAATGGAGTTTGCCGCTTGCAAAAATACAGAGGAATACAGCAGAGAAATAGCGCCTGGCTAAGTGCTTTGTCCTAATCTGCTGCTTCTGGGGGGTTTCCCTGGGGGATTTTCCTCTGTAGCAGTTTGCACTCTGGTTATTGAGTTCATACTTTAATGTAACTTGGAGCTATGAAGTTGTTGTTTCTATGTAGTATTTCTTATCCTTGCCTGACTGTATCCTCTAAGTAGAATTACAAGGATCTTATTTGGCATGCAGGACAAAAGAGGAATGAGATTATCTGTAGCAATATACAGGGGAAGGATTTTACTGCTTTTTTGTTGTTTTTACTTTGCTAGCAATAGGAGCATCAGTTTTCCAACATTCACTGGAAACTGTCCAGAAGCTACACAACAATTTATGCCTTCAGATGAAGAATACATTTCCCACTCTCTGCAAATTAAACTCTAGACTAACTTGTGTAAATATTTACTTTTGCCTCACCAGATCAGATTCCTTATTTCCATATTTTTTCTAGTCTCTTTGTCTCCTTCATTCCATTTTAACAGGAAATCCTGTTTGCTAACGCAAAGCCTCCGTTAATTTTTATAAGTTGCTTCTGAATTTGCTTGTATGCTTTATACCACAGATATATGGTGAACAGGTATTTTTTAATTATTAATAACAATTTCTTTGATGGGAGGCTATACTATAGAATGTCTTTCATAGCACATTGGTTGTTGATCTCAGTTCACATGTAATCAGACAGAAGAATACTCTTTAAAATAAATCATGAACTTCTGTAACAAAATGAAGATGTCTTGAACCGCAGAATCACAGAACAACTGGAGTTGGGAGACACCTCTGGMGATCAAGCAGGGTCACCTAGAGCAGGTTTCCCAGGACCCTGTCCAGTCAGGCTTTGAATATCTCCAGCAATGGAGACTCCACCACCTCTCTGGGCAGCCTGTTCCAGTGTCCAACCACCCTTACAGTAAAGAAGAGTTTTCTTATGTTCAAGCAGAATTTCCTGTGTTTCAGTGTATTATGACAAAGTTCAGGACTGTAGAATTAAAAGAATGGTCTTTAATACCTGTTGTTCAACAGGAAGATGGGATAGAAATCACTTATCTACCCAGCATCATATTGTAGTCTTTTGTGATGCTTTGGGCTTTGCCCAGGAATAGATTGTGTGTCTCAGCTGCTTGCTATTTCCAAGGGGACACAAACTTACATTTTGGAGAAGGTACCAGCGAAGAAAAATCAGAAGAATATGTCTGGTCACTGACAGGAAAAGAACCTAGCAATACCAAGCCCTTCGCCACCTGGGAGAAGCCATTTTCATTCCCTAGTCCTTTAAGTACTACTTGATGGATAAATCCATCAGGGATGCTTGGACAAACCATTTTATTTGCATACGTTACCTTTGTGGAGATTGCACACCCTAGGTTTTTTGGTTTCACGTTATCTCCACAAACTGGATGGTCCTAATGGTAAATTTAACAAAGATTTATTCAGCAGAAATTAATGTCTTCTCTTTACGAGATTAGAAAGAAAGATACTTTGTATGTTGTTATTTTCTTCTTAGTGGTTTGATATCCTAATTGGTTCACTCCTCTTACCTGGGAGCCTGAATGTCTCCCAGGCAGTGGACTTGGGTTCAAGCAAGAAAGAGCAGTTCTTCCCTCTTCTTTCGAATGCTTCGCCCACTTCTGAGTCCATTTCCTCTCTTAGCACCTATCCTGCACTGGAGAGCTTTCAGAGTCCGAAGCAGCTTCTCTCTCACATTATTTCCATTTATGTGACATTACATTTTTATTATGCAAGTTGTAAAATGTCGCAAGAGCTCTTCAATGGACTGGGCTTTCATGGACTTTGAGGTTTTTCTCCACTCTTTGTCCTAAATGGCTTTTTTTTTTCCCATGGCCTTGTTCCTTAGGTGCTTAGGGATCGCTTCTGTATTGTCTGTAAAAAGCCTGGTGAACTGGCTGCTTTGTGCTTACTCGGCACYGTTCCAGGCGTGAAGGACTTTACTTACTAAATTGCGTATGAAGCAGCCCTGTGCATTTATTCTGGTGTGACCTCTTGTGCGTTACCAACTTTCTAAAGAGACTAGAAACTATTATTAAAGCCTATGAGCAGTTCAGAGAGCTTCTATGTGGAGTTGTCTGTGGGAGGATGCGAGTAGAATTCTCCTTCCATAACACGCTTTTTTTTTTGCTGTAATAACTTAAGCAATAGGTCAAAACAAGGAAGTGTTGCTAAAATATARAGGAATTAAGGTATAGTTTAAACTTTAAGACTTCAGGTTTTGAACGTAAGGTATTTTCAGATCTGGCCTCTATGAAGGGGTTGTCTTGTAATACAATTGCARTGTTCACATGTGAGCTGTAAAATCCTGTTGTATAAGGAACTTTTGTGTAACATGGGGTTTTAGTGTTTATGGCTTACATTTAATTCTTTAAAATTTAGAACAATAATACATATGGCGTGTGTATGAGTGTGGAGAGTAGGAATGACCCAGAGTATGGCTGAAATGTTTGAGAATTTTCATCGTCAGATTTTTGATCCTTGAAACTGTTTTTCCATCAACAAATAGTGTTTGTGCTTTATCCACCGTTCATTTTGCTACAGTGTGCTTCTGAGCTGGGAGAGTGAGCAGGAAAGATTGAGATCATTTGAATCTTCAGGCTCTGCATAAATTACTTTGAACAGGGCTTTAGATCTCCATTAGTCTTGTATTCAGAGCATGTAGAATATTTTTAAACACTCAGATAACTGAAAATTTTTCTCCTTGAGAATCTCAATAGTGAGTCAGAATTGGGAGGGATGCAATCCTTATTCCTTTTCTCTGTCATATAACTCCATCATAAAACATCATGTAACTGTCCGCTGAGTCAACTTCCACGCCCTGGAAGTGTCCTTTTCTTTCAGTTTTCCATCTCTTTCTTTACATCTTAGCATTAGACTAAGCTTAASTTCATACGCAGAGAGAATACTGAGATTTGCTTCTTTCCTCCCAGATCTCTCTCCTGCTATTCTTTGCAATTGCTGCTAATGTCAGTGTCCTATTCAAGTTTATTGCAGTTTTTTTTTTCTTTTTATGCTTTATGTATCTAGGCAATCTCCAGATTCTTTTGTGGTTCTCCTCTGTCCCTCTTCATCCCCTGCTTCCCCAGCCTAGTGACTGATTCCTTTTGATTTTTACATCTTAAAAAGTTGTGTCTTTCCTCAGTTGTGCATTTCCACCYGTTTTTAGTCTTCAACTCTTCCAAATTATTTCTTTACAAGATATTTAAAATATTGTGTTTGAAATAATCCTTTGACATGGTGTGGCTTTCAGACCTTCCTTGGTTTTGGTTCAGATAGAGATCTGACATTTCTGGAAGAAGAGACATTTGGAGTGTCTCTGACACAAATCTTCCTGTTTCATTGACTTCATTTCCAAACAAATATCACTTTCCTTCTATCTGAATAGACAGCTAAACCTCTCCAAATCTTCATAAAGGTCTATGAAATTTAGTATTTTATTGAATCATTACTGTCTTAATTACAAAAGCCATTGAGAGATGTGCCAGCCTACTAATGAAAGAATTTCACYTTGAAGATACCTTTCCAATTTTACCAATCCTAATGACAGTGGTTTCCTTAAAGCAACTAAACCCACAATTGCTGTGAACTGAGAAGCCTCTCAGGAGGATTTTGTTGTCTGTATCTTTCTTCAGATTATGTATTATAAAGGAAAATAAAAACAAGTACAAATTTKTGCAAGTTATGCTGCAAAATTCCTGCCATGTCTTTTGATGCAGTATGTGTGGAGCATTACCTAAATGCRTGTGTTTTTAGGACTGGAATAGACCACTTCGATCATATGATCTTATGCTGGAGATCTTTCCATTGGAGATCATATGCTCTCCAACATAACCTTGACCATAGGGACTTCCCTCAATCAGTTCCTTCCTCCAGGCTGAAATTTCTGTGGTTGAACTAGAATGTTTAAAACCTCCAATCTTTGATGGAAGTTGTTACTGTCACAACCCTTGCCAAGTTATTCCAGCAGTTATCTACCTTCCCTGTTAAAGCCATGTTGTACTGTGAATGGGCATGTCTGTTCTTACTTGAGCTAGATGACACCAGGAGCAGCATGAAGCCAAGGGTCATCCCCAAGACCTAGGAGTCCCTCTTGTTACCCGAACTCRGCCTGAATGTGCATTCTTGGTAATTCCCAGTTGTCTTTTGGCGTATAACCTGGATGTGCTTAGGARAAGTCTCTGTCTGGTTGATCTAGTCTTTTTTAGTTGCTGCCCAAGGACAAGATCCATCAGGCTTGACAAACAGCTTGGGTTCTTTGTTGCTAATTTTATGCCTAAGATTTTGGCTGCATTAAATCACAGGTTTACTTTTTGCCTTATTTCTTGAAAGATAAAGACAACATTAATAAGATTGTCCTTTTCTGTTTATGAGAAATAATGAATGTGCCATTTGCAAACTTCAACCATAACAGTTCTACTTTGTTGTGTATCATTGATGTGTATAAGTGATGTATATCATCTTCCATGTCATTTCTATATCATTGAAGGTATTTCAGTAGCTTCAGTTAAATAGCTATTGCCCTTTAGAAGGGCCAAGAATATCTTCCTGTTGGACCCTGMTAGAAAGACTGATCTGAAAATTGTGTGGTTACAGGTAGATTTTTTTGAACTGGTCAGATGCCCATTCTTCAATCCATTTAACACATGTCATGTTGCTTTTTATCATTCTGGTTTCTTAATTAAAAAAATTCTACATGGAACAAATATATAAATGACATGCAGAAGTCTGTTACAAGAGTGATACTCGCTTGCCTGATTTTCTTTGTAGTCTCATTAAAAAAAATGGTTTGAGCTTGATAAGGTCTGTTTTTCTATTCTGATGGTGGCCTCCTTTGAATGAATCTCAGAATACAGGTTGCATTATTATGCTCAGGTTTGCTTCAGACTAACTGACGTGTGATTATCCTGGGTCATTGCATTTACTTTCTTAAAATAAGGTACAACAATGCCTTTCCTTCTCACTGCATCTTTAAGTCTGGCCACAATTTTTTTTCATGTTTTTCCTTTTTTTTCCTCTTGGTAATTTACAGCAATTTCTAATTTTCTAAATTATGGTTTTACTTTTACCTTCTAATTTTAATTCCTTCATCTTTTTTTTTTTTTTAAGAAATTTCCATTTATTGCATTTATTTCTTGTATGGGAGAGTGGTGCTTTACGAACTTTTAATCTCTGCTGTAAACTAGACCTTCTGCAGAATAGCGTATTTTTGTTTTTTCCCTCAGTTGTCATTTTTGGTGGATCAGGAAGAAAGTAGTTAAATGACTTCCCATTATGGGCATTTTCACTTCCCTCACCCCAGGCTTTGCAGACTCAGCTTTTTGAAAGCATTAAGTTTGTACGTTCCTGGTTAGAATTTTATTTTGTGTCCCTAAACCATATAATCAAATCACTTAAGCAACCATTGCTCTTTAGTCTGTAATCATTGCTTTATTGATCGGGGTTCAGCCTGGTGTTAAATTTAAAAAAAAAAAAAAAGTTTCCTCTGTATTGAGGGGGTTAAGAAACCAGTGCCTTCATATTTTCTAAAAATCAGGAATATGAGACTTTGAGTTTATCATTCAGACTTGTGTCTTCCTTGTCAGTTTAGTGCATCCACAGCGTGATTTGATGAGCCATAATAGATGCCAGCTGTTATTTCATCTAGCTGTTATTCCAGCCTGTTATTTTGCTTGCTAAACATTGATCCATAAGTAATTCTGTGACTGAGGGCTGGATTGATGTACTAATACATTTTAATTGTTCTGAACATAATTTGTTATTATTATAGACTGTCCATAATCGGTAAGATCAAAGGGTCATGTAGCTCCATAGCCTGTCTGATGGCTGTCAATAGAAAAAAGCTTAGAAAAGGACAAGTATACTGGTAGAAAACCCCATGTTATTGTCAACCTGAGCGGGCTGTCCTCCATGACCATGTCAAATATTTAATTTTCAATTTGATATTTTCAGCCCAGTTTYAGCAGGGCAAAAGTAGAAGTGTGACTTCTATTATATTTTATATTCTCTCTCTCTCTCTCCCTATATATGTATATGTATACACACATATGCATATCTGATCTTACCAGGGGTGTGTGTGTGTATGTATATATATGTGTGTGTGCACACTTATATTTATATATATATATATATATATATATATATATATATATATATATATATATATATCCCTGGCAGGCAGTGGAGATGTGACTACTGTAAAATCTAGTATGTCCTTTAGCAGGCAGTGTTTATTGATGATGAAAGAGCTGTATGAATTAAATTTCATGAAATGCCTTTTGAGGATTGTAACTAAATCCATTCTAATATTCTACAAGTGAAACAGGTATTTCACAAGGTGGTTTTCAGAGCTAGAGATAGAGGACATAATAAGAAATGAATTATTTGGTGGAGAAGTTTAAACTGTTTCCTTTGGGAGATTTTTCTCTTGCTTTCTGGCTGTAATTCCGTGAGCTGTTTTCATTCTTGGTGTGAAAAGTTCCTGGCTGCATGTTGCTGCCCTCATCCTGCTGTGTCTGTGTGACTGATCTCAGGGACTGCTGTCTGGAAAGGATAACTGATAGGGGAAGGAGAGGGTTGGGGCTTTTTTAACCTGAATATTGGTGTTCTGGGCTACGGTCCCACAAACAAGTGTTCTAGCACAGGTGCAAAGTCGATGAACTGTGGCAGGAAAGCAAAACTTTGCAGCGGAAAGCAGCAGTGCCAAAGACAACGTATAGTAAGACTTACCTCCTCGTTGCCACTTTAGAAATGGAAATCAACCACGAAGAGCTTGGTTATGCCATATTCAAGYGCTCTAGTTTGGTTACATTACACTTCTAAATTACTCTAAGGAAGCAAAAATGAGATATAAAGAAGGAATGTTCTTCCTTCCATTTTCTTTCTCCTCCTTTTTCCCCATTCTCTCCATTTTTGCCRGAGAAAATAATTTGCTCTATGGTATTCCAATTCCATGCAAGAATAGTAATATATGTGCATTTTCCTCTTCACATGTATTGAGTAAGTGCATATTTCAAAATCCTATCCCCAATTCTTTTGTTTTATACTTAAATTTCCTTTATAGCCAAAACACTATGTGTTTTGGAAAAAAAGGTTCGAAGTCTTTTTTTGGTCTTTTTCCTCTTCATGAAATAAACTGTATCTTCTGGAGCAGACTGATGCTACGTGTAACCTGTTGCTTCTGCCCCACCGTAGACATCACTAGGTCGGTGCTAGCTGATTATTCTGTCTCCGCAGCACTAGATGGTGCTGATGGCAGCATCTCCGAACTGCGAGTCTTCAAAAATACCAGTGCTTCTAAAAGTAGTGCTGCTATTTCAGGTGAATGACCAGTTTTCAAATCAAAATTTTGATTTGTACAAAAATTTCACTCTGCAAATACAATAGCTGATTATGGGAAGGAAAAGGACGGAAAGTCTATTAATATATTTTATTTCTTTGTTGCCTCTTCCCCTTTTAACAGGGAATGTTCTCAGTTTTTTTGATGAATAGCTGTGAATTAGTGGGAGGTTGACATTTGTTCCCAGGAATTATATTGTGTCAAGGCTGTGCRTGGTTCTATCTGATAACACAAAGAAAAACAGAAGATTCCCGATGCTGGGACAAAGCAGATTTCCTCTGGTCTTGCTTACTCTTTTAAGCAAAAGGTGTTCATAACATTGTCAGGCATGTTGTGTAATCCTGAAAACCCTGAATGTTTCTCAGCTCTTAAAACCATCAGAGAGAATAATCATTTTGGAGTTTTCCCTGATGTYTGGGCCACATTAGCCCAACCGAGATGATCACCACCTTGCTGACGGCATCCTCGTGTGGCTGGGGCGCTGGCAGCCAAGCTGTCATCCTCGRTTTGGCTGCCTGGGCTTGAGCGTGCTGCTGGGTCTGTCAAATTTGAATTCTCCAGCTGAAACTTGAGGATGGTGCAGCATACCTCAGTGGGCTTTTGTGTGGGTTAATTGGATGACTTCAGTACAGCAAAGGTTGTCCTCAAACGTAAGCCGCTAATCTAAGAGAAATCCAACTGAAGAGGTGCTGGAGAATGATAGAATTTCTTGACTTGGCTCTTGAGAGCTAAGATTTGGTCTTAAGAGACATGACTATTTTCTTAGTTGCGAAACGTGTTGGAAAAGCTGTTGCCTTTTCCTGAGACTCTTGACTAACAATAAGGGGACAAATCCCTGCTGCTCTGAGGAACCTACTCCTACGTGCTGCGAAGGCTATGATAGCAATGTTACGTTTTAAGGAAGTAAAAAAATAAAGGCAACTTCCTCAAATTCTGAGCAACATTTCTTTAGGCAGAAAAGCTTTCCAAGCACATTCCTCAGAGCACTAAATTTGTCCCAATTCCAAGAAATATAGGCTATCTATAATATAATACTGCCACTTATTTTTTCAATTATTAAACTGGCGTCAATCTTTTCTAACTGAGTCTGATGAATGAGGAGCCTGCAGTGGCTCCTTGTCCCCACAGCATGCATAACTGAATCCAAAGAGCGACACACTTAAGCAATAGTGGATTTTGTTGGTGTTTATTTGTCAAGACAACCTTCTTACCCTTTAAGGACCATTCCAGTTATGCTAGGAATCTCTGGCTCCAAAAAGAAGCCAGAAGAATATTTTAAATGGAGAAAGCCTTAAAGCAACAACCTTATACCAAGGTTGGGGGGAGTATTTTTGCAAATACTATATCTGGATCTCTAAACACATGAAAAAGAATTTTGTAATCAAGCGTACAAATTAGGSTGGAAACCAGCCTGGGCTATTCAGCCAGCCAGTAGTATCCACTTGATCCAAAGTCTCAGAAGAAGGAACATCGGGAAACTTCACAAATCCATGCTCTGGAATAGACCATTTTGGAGAAAGCAGATTTCAGATTTAATATGATTTCATGCAARTTGTTCTCTGCATTTTACTTGGCTTATTCTATTGTACCTCTCTATGTAGTATTTAAATGTCCTGCTTGTACCCTTCCCCTTTCTGAAGGTACCAGTCAGTTCCCTCTGCTTCAGTGACTATCTCTATGTGTTATCTGCTGACTGAAATCCCTGATTTTTGTATCCAGGAGCTTTATGGAAACATCTGGTCATTGGAAACTACCAAGCACTAGCAATAGTCCTTTAGCCACTGCTACTATTTGCTTCAGGTCTTCCCTTGTGCCTTTGCACTCAAGGTACATACTCCTTATGTATCAAGTGATACCATCCTTCATGTGTGTGGCTCTGCAAGGAGTGACATCCTTGATTCCACATCATGCTGCTGTCTGTCCTCCTGCAAATCTATCCATCAAGCCCCATAACTTCCACCAGTTTTCCTGTGCTGGGAATATTATAGGCTCTGCTCAGCTCTATTGTTTTCCAAATACAACTATCATCTCTCCCAAGCTCACTTTAAATCCTAAAATTATTGCAAGAAAGGTCTGTCTTTGGTTGTATTTGTGAAGCCCTGCACATCTTTGGGTTTGAATATTTGGTACGATCTTGTGAAGTCTACAGTTACAGCCCTTACGTGCAGCATCTGGTGATGCTGTTATCTGAATGACTGACACAGAAGAATTACGGTAGGATTTTTTAATGATGGAGGATTGCTGATTTCCTCAAATTAGTGGAATTAAGAAAGAAAGTCATTGAGATGGTCTTTTCATAAGGCATGAAAAAATGTTTTTTTCTTTATATATGTGTGGATCTCTGACTTTACAGATTATTTGTAAAACTAACATGATACTTTGTTGACCTGAGCTAAAATCTCAGAATCCCAGAATGGGTAAGGTTGGAAGGGACCTCTGGAGATCATCTAGTCCAAGCTCCCTGCTCAAACAGGGTCAAAAATAAATTTGAGAAGCACGCATTATAGTAAAATGCGTAAACTCAACCCCCAAATACCCAAACATTGTGTCTTATACTTTGATTCTTTCTATACTAAGCAGTGAGGTCACCGAAGCAAAAATTACTAATAATAAGGAAGGAAAATAACTATATTGTATGAGCTCTGAACTTAACAATTGCACTTTAATGAATATATATTGGTTATGAATTAAAAATGCATGCATACCATTAATTCTGTTATAGTTTGACTTTTAAGTACTTAGCTATGAAAATATGATATCCTTCTCATCATTTATTGTATAGAGTATCTCTATAATTCAAATTCAGCTATTGTTTATCCCAGGTGTTAAAAATAAAATAAAATAAAATAAAATAAAATAAAATAAAATAAAATAAAATAAAATAAAATAAAAACTATGTAACTGTTGTACGTTGCATTGCATTTCTAAAAATCTATTTAAGTTTATGTATATAGTGAAGTACCTTTTCTGACTGGATTGTCTATCTGAAAGTATAACTGTGAATATTTTTCTGTTTTTTTTTCCACAGTTTGTTTTCTTTGTTATCCAAAAAACACAACAAAGTTTTGGAGCAAGCCACACAATCTTTAAGAGGATCCCTCAGTTCGAGTGACTCTCCACTTCCCGATTACGTGAGTATCGAGCTTAAATGTTCTAGTAGGTGCTTCAGAAGGTGATACTTCAGGAAGTGATACATCCCTAAATCTGCAAAGATCTRTCAGATGTGTGACAACTAAGCAACGACCAGCACCAAAATACAGGAACGTCTATGAATGCCATCATGTCTGAAACTTTGTTTAAAAAAAAATTACATTTACAAATGGCAAAACCGCAACTATTCATAGCTAAGAAACTTACTGTACGCTGTCAACTTGCAGTTTCCAAGACATTTGCATGTCAAGATATTTGTACTATGCAGTTAAAAACYGTATTTTTAAGAACAGGACTTTGCAGGCATTTGCAGTATGTTAAAATGCCTACTTATGACTGAAAACAATTCCCAGTGAGGCTTTGAAGGAGCACTGCAGTCATAGATCAAATTGGCATATTCTGAACATTTTTATGTACAAACAGCTCTTAACACTAGTCTGCTAAGCCACTACCCACACATAGTCCATGATTTTGTAATTTAATTGCATGGTTGTTGGAAAATCTCTAGCTTCATTACAAGGCAGAGACTTATAAGGACTTAACATCTTTGTACTACTTAAGTGTCTTTGGTTTATACTCATTTGAACTTTCATATACTATTGTGTAAAAAAGTTATCTTGATTTTTTTTTTTTTTGGTTGCTCTGAATTTTTGAGGATAAAAATGTAACCCCTATTTTGGGAGTTAATACATGTTCCAGGACACACCTGTCTGAGACTTTACATATTATAATACTCTATCATTAAGTATAGAAGTTCTGAAAAAAAAAAAGATTAATTTTATATAATAGTTTAATAACATTAATTTAATTCATCTARCAGGGTTTCTTAACCTGCATCTCTTAGTTATTATTGTTGGCACGCACCATAGAAACTAGAGGCATTCTGCAGTTCAGAGACAGGCTGATTTATAAATTGCTTGCAGCTTTTTCTTATATATCCTTGCTACCTTACCATGTCTTAAATCATAGTAAGTTCCTTACAACACCTGTGATTTTAGGGCCTCTGATATGTCTCTCAGAAGGTGCTATCTCACCTTTAATTTCTTAGCTGCTTTGGAAATCCAGATGTTCCAGAAAGATGCTCCTCACAGTTGCCTCTATTTAAAGAGGAGGAGGAGAGGTACTGCTTCTGTTTGGCTTGTGAGATGATACCCAAGCTGTCTTTAAGCTCTTTCACTGGCATGGACATGAACTACCCCATGGCCCGTAGCCTTCGGATACCTTGCAGAGCATTTGACGTGGCAAATGGCCCTTCTCCTTGGGTTCAGTTCTCCTTCARTATACCCTGATGATGTAGCAGCGCTCTTGTGAGGACTCCCATATTCTGGCTGCGTTAAGCATTTCTGACTGTTTGGATTGGTAAGGCACTTGGGCTGTATTTCTTAGCGGTGATTAAGCGCAATGTCACGTCACGTCCTGACTCAGGCATTGGCATCGCTACGTATTCACCTTCCTCCTTTGATCTCCTGGTCCTTCATTGATCTGTCTTGGACAGTCACGGTGTTTCWGTTGACTTCCATGCCAAAGTGATGATGCTTCAATGTATGCTGAGACGTTGTGGGGCCTAAGTCAGACACTTTCAGATGCCTAGACAGTAGGGCCAATATTTTTAACACTGATTTCTATTCCCGATGCAGGGACTAGTTATATGTGGCCCGTTGCCTGAGGGAGGATATTGGTTTTATGTAAAGAGACCCTTAGATTTGCTCACCTAAGGAAACAAGTTACCATCCCAAAGTTCAKAGGAAAGAAAACAGCATGATGTGTACATAATATATTCATGTATGTGCACACACACAAATGCATACATGCATGTGCATATGTATTTGCAGGTGTGTGTGCATATATGTTTGTGTATACAAATACATATTTGTTTGCATATAAAAATTTAGTCTTTGAAAACTATATTTTATAATAGATCTTGGACTCTTTTGCATACTTGGATGCCAACAGTGCAGCCAAGGAGAGAAGCCAGGGTGCTGTGGGGAGCAGGCATGGAGGCATCTCCTTACAGGTGGTGGCTGCTGAGAACTGAAGATTGTGAAGCGTTCTTGGGTCGATGGTTAGATAGTTAGATACTTCGCTGAATTTATTCCTTTTTATTGTTAGGATGACGTTTGTCAGGAGAAGGACAGCAGCTATTTTTAGGGAAGAATAGAATAGCTGAAGTTCATTGCCTGTATTTTGAAAGAAGATTATGTACTTTTCTGCATGGCTTTTATTCCACAGTTACTCAGGTTCCAACTCAGTCTGAGGCATACTCAAACTGATAAAAGTTGAGGCAAGGTTTTATTTACTTAGCTCAAGTATCGCAAGCGTAGTCTGCTTTTGAAAATCCACCTTCATACTGTATGTTATCTGAAAGTGTGTTAGATCGGTGCAAGAATGCCCCAGGAAGTTTAAGGATTGAAGATTCTAGAAACTGAGATACAGAAACAACCAAATCTGAAGTCCATAAACTTGTAATGAGTGAAGAAGGATTTTCTTTTTCCATCTCTCTGTTCCACCACTGTCTACCAGCATGGAAAAAAAAAAAAAAAAAAAAAGATGATGCTGTGACTGCTTTCTCTACCCTAGATTTATATCCAGAGGTTTAAATCAGACCAGTCCTACATAMGTTTTAAATATGCAATTCTCATTATTTTTAATTCACTTTCATACAGGACTTTTTCTTGCTGTGTTCTCTAATCYGAAAGTGAATTTGCATGGTACAAAGCACACACAGGAGTGAATCGTACGTGAAACTGTTTTATATGTTGCTTATGTTCTCATCTTCCTTTGCATATCTTTCTACTCATTTGTGAGTACTAGGCTTTGAAAATTAGTTGTGGTAAATAGCATATGTCCTTTCATAGGGCCATGAAGGAAATGGGAGGGAAAAATCAACGTGTGTATTCTTTAACTGAGCCCTGTGCATTTTGCACATCACGTGAGGCAGAGGTCCAGTGGGTTAATATACTGCGATACAGTGCGCCTGTGCACGTTTTGGGGACTTYAAAAAAAGAAAAGGGTAATGGACATGGGGTGTTCCTGCTTATTGAAGCTAGATCGGGTCCCTTGTCCAGTGCACAGCAAAGCCTCGACAGTGTAGTCAAGAGAAGGTAGTGAAGGGAGGTGGCCTGATGGGGATGGGGACACGACACAGGTGTAGGAAGATGCACTCAGAGGCAGCAAGAGGGGAGGCGAGGGGAATCCCACATGCTGGTGTTGCTSCCAAAAAGCTGCGTCATCAAATAAATCCCATCCTGAGACACAGGCTACTTGGTTAGACTACTCAGTCTATGTCGTGCCGGTACTTTGCTTACTAGTCGTTTAATAAGTTTCTTAATAGGCAATRTTTTCATGGGAGCAATTACCTGTTTTGAAATAGCACACTTCTGGCAGATTGTCCCCGGCCACAAGTATCTCCAGACTTGAAGAAATGTGAAAAATCCAATTAGATTGTTTATAGCTTTCTTACGTTCAGTGAAAGCACGTTTGCTGAAGCTTTTAATGAGCAAGATAGCCTGTAATTAAAATAATTGAGAATTGTGAGTTTTTCAGTCCAAATAAAAAAAAATACTGAAGTAAATATATCAAATCTTTGATATTTTTCTTACATCCTAATGTAATTTGTGAAATTGTAAGTATGTARCAACATAACCAGAGGCACGCTGACTTCCCGCAGAAAGCAGTACATAGACCTGTTTTTGGAGTTGCAATATGCCCAAACTATTTCTTTTTAAGAATTTCATAGCATTGGATATGAGTTTCGAGCACTTCAGCACTTGGTGTACCACAGCTGGCAAAAGGAATCCTCCTTAACTATTTCTTGGGAGGGAGGGAGGGAGGTATTTTGTATTTTAGCAAGCTTATGGCAAGGGTTCAGAATTCTCTCCCAGGTTTAATGTAGAAATTTCTTTTATGTAAAACTTGAGGAAAAAAATCAAATGTAGGAAYGGTTTTGTATTCTAATGATTTGACAAGCGTCATCACCTGGGTCTTCAATATATATTTGGCTACATAACTCAGATTTGTTTTCTGAATTTATTTCAACATAATTTCATGCAATACGGACAGGGGATTTTATGGCAGTAGGAGCTCGACCTTGTTTTCTTGGCAGTAGACTTGAGGACTTTGTTGAATGAAGACTCTTGTCTCTCTCTCTGCATACTTGCAGACTCATTCACCACCCGCGATAAGGTTCACAGTTTGGAGCACCCAGGCGCTGCTGTTTGCTGAGAGATCCCAAATCCTAGGTCTTTATTTTAGGATAGCTAACTAACATTCATTGGGATTTTACCTGCAGCTCGTTGTTGGTTAATGAAATAGTATAGATTGAAAATAGCTTAGATAAGCTTGATTGCTAGCCACATAGGAAAATTTGTCAAATTCATTTCTGTTTAACTTTTTGTTTTGCTTTCTAAATATTGGCTATAAAAATCAAATGTAGTTTTCATTCCAAATATGGCTTAAACAAGAAAGATTTTAAATAAAATCCCAATTAGTGCTGAGACGTACAATTACTTCCTATACAGGACTGTCACCTGAGCACTTGAACGATGGAGGAACTTTGTCAGTGGTGGAAACAACGCAGCATAGGTGCGCTTTTTGTTTATAAAACGCTTCTCCTTTGAATATATGAAGAGCCATCTTTTAAACTGCTGTCCAGAATCGGCTCTTTCTGGGTTACTCGAGAGCTAGAAGGGAGTGCCCGCTGGTGATCTGAAGGGAGATGTTAAGGGCTGGTGGATGCAGGGAGCTGAGCGTAGAAGTCTGCAGCAGCGGAGCGGGGTGGGTTTGAGCGCTGCTGATCAGAGCCAGCTTCTCTTTTCCTGCCTCCTTCCCGATCCTGCCAAGCGTACCTGCTGCGCGGGGCTAGCGCTCCGGGAAGGCCTGGGGTTCAACAGGCAGCAATGAATTCGTCTCTCGTATTAATACACGGAACTGCATTTTGTATTTGTGCGATCGGACTTCCGCATTTCTTCTTCCTCTCTTTTCTTTCGCAGTTTGTGCTCCATAGTGGACTAAATGAAGTCCAATATTTAGATTCTTCTTTGATTTTTRTCCTTGATTTATATGGCAAATAGAAAGCAGCTGTCTGTTTAAGCATCTAATTCTTGAAACTTTTGAGGCCCCTCAAGCGTCATCTGGAAATAATGTAGCTTGTAAAACAAAGCTAAGAAGAAAAAGCAATGTTTGTTTTATGTGGGATGAATGACTTCAGTTGGGGTCCTTCTAATTCGGCCATTATGAGGGTTATTAAAAAGCAGTATTACAAAAGTGATTTCAAAAAACAGATTTTTCTTTTTTTTTGTAACTTTTATCTTGTTATTACAGTTGATTATATTCAAAGCTGCAAGTATTTTCATAAATGGTTCTTCATTCCAGTTTCTCCAACACAGAACCAAACTAACCTCTGCTATACRTGGGTAGATGTTGAATGGTTCTCATATTTCATTTATTCTCTAGAAAGTAATATCTTTTGTAAGTAAGGTCTACGTATTTATCTTGTAAATTTGGGATTGCTATAGAGTAGTTGAAATATCTGTGAACTGGAATATTAGGCATCTTTTAAACATGATGAAACAAATCTAAAACCTATAAATTTGGGGCATTCAGTTATAATACAGTGGATGAAAGATGACAGTACCATACATCCAAAAGAATGAAGTAAGCCTTATTTTCAGTATGTGCAATTAGTCATGGCTTTGCTAAACAACTAAAGCAAAGTTAATGTTCTGGAAACGTCTAATATTAACAACATTGTACTAAAATCTTCTACCCATGATATTTGTCTACCATTGCATTCTAAATATATAAATTGTAAATATATAAATCCTCTTCTGTCCCCTTCAGGGCACTGAGTCGTCTTTTTCCATGTAATAGTTTGATCTTTCAGGCAAGGTTATGGRGTCTTCTGATGCAGACATATTTTCACAGAGGATGGATGGCATACGTGCCAAGAGTTAATGATTTTAGCCTATGCAGCATGTAACAAACAAGTATTTCATTCACTATCAATATGAACAATATTCAAACAGTAAATAAGAGCTGTGTAGTGTTTTGGTGTCCTAAAACACATTATGTGTTTACATAGATATGCTGCAGCTCTACCTTATTTTTTTTAATTGTCTGAAGAAATGCAGATGCAGACCTCTGCCACCAAAGATAAAGTTTTCCTAATGTTAATGTTTTTTAATGTTAATTAATTTTCCAATGATAATGTTAAATGTGTGCTATAGTTATAATGTTCAGAAATAGTCTTCTCCAGGGTCATCCAACGACTGTACTAATGATGCAGAAATAAAATTAAACGAACTTCCAAATAAACTGGTTAGACATTGAGTGAGTTAGTGGGACGTCATTAATATTGTTTAGCTGGTAGTCTGTAAAAAATACTGCTTATCAGTAGTTGTGCTGAGCATACTAAGTGTGTGTGAGATCTTTTGCTGCAGTTGAATAGACCATTGGCAGAATGAGGAACTTTTAYCAAATTGCATTAAGACTCCTTATTGACAGATGTCCGTATTTGACAAATACTGACAAGAAAAGCTGAGGTCATTTATTTTATCATAACGTTTCTTCAAAATTCAGAAGCCATGTAGTCTTTAAAAAAGCATTTCAATCTTWCTTTTCTGTACCTTTTCTTCCATTTTTGTATGTAACTAAGAAATTAGGKATGGGGTTTTTTGATTGTATTAGCCATGCACAGTTAGCAGGCTGACTTAGAGGTTCCACATTTTTCCACATTTTTAGATCCTTTTGTTGGCTACTTTAACAAACTTCTTCAAATACAATTATAAAGAAAATGCTTTTTTAGGATGTTTTTTGTTGGGAGGTGGTGTATGGTGATGTTTGTAATGGTTTTCTTAAGGTGTGTGGATTCTGGCAATTTAGGTTGCACTCAATAAGAAGGTTGCCTTGTTTTGTGCTAACTTCCCATCTTTCTGATTACCCTGAGTTGATGACTTTGAGCAGAAGTGGTATTTTCAGTATCAGGTTATTCTTGGGTATGTCTATCTCCACTCCAGTATTGAGCCAGAGGCCTATAAATACATTTGCTAAGTATTAGTCATTCCCACCTCCAGATGAATTATATTTTAGTTCACAGAATATTACTCCTACCTAATCCCCCTATTTTTATATTATCAAAAGATGGCATTTTCAGAATAGACTCAAATAACCAATCTAACCCAAATCTAAAGCAAGCGCTTTTATTTAGTAATAGCAAAATTTTTCAGTTCTGTCTGAATTTTTAATCAGTTCTTCCCTTGAAATCAGTTGGGAACTTTCCTGAGAAGAGTCTGCATAAATTATCCTTGAACAGAAAGAACAAACTATCCTAAAATTCTGCAGCAAAGATACTGGTGGAGTTCGGTCTGTTTAAACTCTTGAATATTAGTATGGAGGACTAATGATTTTTGCAGTTGGTCTTTGAGTTGTTGTCTCTATGCTAATATGCTTGTGGTCAAAGGATTTTTGGACAAATATGTTGTAGTTTGCAAATCCACAAAAATGTTCTTCATTTACCGTACAGAAGTTCCACAAAAGTCTCGTTGGTCTCCTGTCTTGTGTGTTACATTGTACAAATTGTATTAAACYTTATTTCTCTTATAAATCCTCTTTGCTTGGGAAAGTACCACGTTTACTATCTGCAGTTTATTTTAGAATATTCAATGTTGCAGCAGATGATTTTAGGGCAATTTGCTTTAAAAATTTTGATTCTTTAAATTAACAATGCATGGAAATAAATTTCTAGAAGTGGAAAAAACCTCTGACATTAACAGGGAGATCAGTACATGAGAATGTGCCATCCCTGCACAATACAAACGGCTACTAACGTCTTGTAAAAAGCCAATTATTTTGGTCATTCTGCACAGCTGAAGAAAACTAAATGTTAACTTCAARGGTTTATTTTATTTTATTTTCTTATTTTCCTTTTCTAATAGTTACATAGTTATAGGACGTGTTATCAATAATTTGCTGAATAGGGTATAATTGGCACTTGTTTGCATCTTTATACACAGAAGAAGTGTTTTGGATAAGACTTCTGATAGGAGTTAGAAAGGGAAGGTGATTACAAGTAAACAAGTTGTGAGAGTTTGCTTTAAAATGAATGAGACTTGTCCCCAGATGTAATGATGGAATTTTGTGCATTGATTTAATACTGTGCGTCTGCTTGTCTTGCATTTGAGAAAATTGATGCAAGGTATTGATTTTGGAAGAACCTGAAGTGTGGTTCAGCATAAACTGTAGACAGAGCATATCACCATCAAGAGTCCTCTCCATAAATACTATTTATTGTTACCTTGTAAGCCAACAACGTTTGATTAATGGAGAATTTTGAAGTGTCTGGATGAAAAAAGTGACAGGATTGATCTTCAAGAGCGTCTTTCCTTGTTGGGTTTGTCCTTAGCAGGCTTTGCATGTGTGTGCATCCTCTTCCTTCCTGTGGGTGGGTTGTTCAGTTAACTTTTCGGGAAAAGTTCCTAATTGCATGTGGTTGGCGTTTGTCAAACCTCCAGACAAACACAAAAAATTCAATACAATAGCTCTCCAGCATGGAGCATTTGTGAAAAGAGTGAGATTTATTTTTGTACTTTTCTGTGTATTTTGACGAGGTGGTAAAGCAACTTTTTAGTGTTCCTAAAGCAAGGCTTCGATGGAGAATTGTAACACTTGAGAACCAGAAGTATGTTACCATATGTTATAAACATCTCAGTAGGTCTTTTCTTTAAACGTAGAGCCATGTAAAGAAAAGGAAATGGACACGGAAGAAAATGTGTTCAACCCATTTTAGGCTGTGCTTGATACCAAATATTTAGTTTTCCTGTTACTTTTCCTGCACGAGCTRTTTGTGAAACATTAGAAGTTTTGCTGTGTTGCCTTTTATTTCAGACTACTTCTCTTCATATTTTACAGCAAGGACTAAGCAGTGAGGTTTTGGAAATCTTTCATTCAGATGTTGTCTTAAAAAAAAACCCATTTATATCAAAAGGCACTATATAGGTATGAAAAAATAGCATTACAGACCTCTTCAGGGATCAATCACTTGGAATTTGAGAAATCTATCTTTAAAAAGACAGCTAGAGGAGGAAAATGAGAGAACTGCAGGTAAAACAAGAGTTAGTGACTTTAAAAAGAAGAATATGAGGAAGGTAGCGTGCTTCAGGCTGTGGATGAATCAGTATAAAAGCATTCACCTGTCAAATTCCTGCTCAAATCTGTCTGATCTGGAACAGACCAAAGTGGAAAAAGTGACCGTTTTTGACCTGTGCAGAGCTACGTGTATTCCAGCTGTGTCCGGTTTACAGAAGCGCAGGCACCTCGACTTACAATTTGTTATCTTGGAGATATTAGCCCTCTGAACAGCATACTTCAGTGTCTCATCGAGGGCAGTTCTTGCACTAATGTCCATCGTTAATGGATGTCCACCTACGCTATCAGGCAAGCTAACTGCTGTTAATTGGGAGTGTGGGTGGCCGAGGGACCCGCTGATGGGATGGAGGAAAGTAGAAGTCTTTAAAAAGATGAGTCAAATAAGTTTGAAAGACTGTCTGTCAATGAAGTGAGGAATAAAAAGGTTTCACTAAGCAGAATAATTGAAACGGGCAGGAATTCAAAGCCCAAAATACCCTGCAAGGGCTGGTTCCTCTCCTGCTGCTCATGGAGAACATCACACGAAGGAAAATAAGACACTTAAATTTCCTCTAGTGGATGATCAAATCACCTAGCCTGAAGAGAAGTATTAAAGAAATGGAGAATAGATAATTTTTATTTTATTGATCCCTATGGAAAGCRATGGATTCTTGTCCTTTGTGGACCAGCTTTGGGGGGAAACCTGTCAAAATTTGGAGTGTGCAGGAGGAGAACTTTAGGAAGAGTCTCTATTTTTCACATGTGTTGAATTYCGTAAAGTCACCCTAAGGTTTTTCACAGACATAATTGGAAAGAGAAACTTCTATTTCCCTTTCATGTAATTAGTGATTTCTTTTAGGTTTCTCCTTTCTTTGTGGTTTAGGAGCTAAAAGAGGTAGAGGAAGACATTGCTTTCGTAGCAGGTTTTGTAAATATGAATTCTTTTGCAGAGTTAATTAGCTCCAGGATCAATAACCCCAAAATTGGACAAAAAGTAACACCTGTTAACATGTTATGAATGAGATGAAGACATGACAGTTAACTGTCATCACATAGTCATTTATGTGAACTTRTAATTAAATTGTATCTTAAAACACATACGCCCATTAGAATAGGGGGATGTTTTCAATCTTTAAGATGGTGTCTGGCTTTTGAGGGTTTAACCTACAACTTTAGTTTTAAAGAAAAGCAAGAGAGGGGTTTACATTAACACATAAATTCTCTCTCTCTTTTTTTTTCCTTGAGATTTATGTAAAAGCCAACATAATATCATCTTACTTTTTAACAGAGGAAATAAATAAGTGTTTTGGTCATTCTCTGCACTAGATTTCTGCCAGTAAAATACCAAATATCCCATTTCAGGGAACTGTCTTTTAAAGCCTTCCTAAAGAAAAAGGTTGTGGTCTGCTACCTTTACTTAATCCTGCTCTGTTATTACCTSCTGTGCTGCTGGCAGACGGATGGGGTTGACGGGCTGGCTGCAGTCAGTGTAGCTGATGGTGTGAGCTGCAGCCTGCTCCTGAAGCCTGTGACTGTTTCAAGGACTCTGTATTCTGCTGCATTTTTCGGGATAYGAAGTTGGTGCGGTGTGTACAGAGCCTGCTCTGCTTGAGCAATTGTGTGCTGCTTAACCCATGCACGAGGTCTTAAAGAAACCCTTCAAACTCTTCACAAATAACAAAAAAAAACCCATCCTATTCTCTTAAAAAAAAAAAAAAGGATGAATTGCAACATTGCAAGTTATATATATATTTTTAATTGCAACATAAAGTCTTAATAATTATGTGTGTTCACTCTTGCTAAAAGTGAAAGAGTAAATGCATGCTGCAGTTCCTAAGGGCAAGTCTTTAAGCTCCTTACTAGCRATTTATCCACAGCACTTAAGAAGAAATCAGGTGCTTACTCAACTCAGAGGAAAAAGGCAAATTGTTGCCTGAACAAATAATTCCAAGTTTTCCTRTTCCCACACTAATCTTTTAGATTTTGATATATCAAAACCGTAGGAAGGCTCTTTTCACRTTGCCCTGGGAAGAAGTTTTATTAAGTTTTCCTAAAACATAACAGTATWTTTTGCAATAAATTAGCCATCTCACTTCACCTTTGACTCTTAATTAGAATTAATTAGAAAACTTAGCCTAGTTTGTAGGTAAATAATCATAAGCACTGACAGGATTTTGCTACAGAAGAGTTGTCYGACTCCGTGCTGGATGTACAACGGAGATGCACAAGTGCTTTTCTCTTCGAGCGCCGTGGTCTGACACCTTGCCTGCGAGTGTCACTGCTACGCTTTGTGAACCAGCTATGCAAAATAAGCTTAGTCCCAAAGTAGGTGAATCTTCATAAAAGTTTCAGGAAATTTTACTACATTTAGTTAGCAATGCAGTTTTTATCCATCTTTCTATGAAGAGTGTTTTGCTTTAATATGTGAAACATCTATTGAAGTCTTTATTATAAAAGGATTGATTATAAATATCTCTTTTTTTCATTTTGGGCTGTGTACCTATGTACAGAGACTTTAAGAATCTCTCTATATTTTTTTAATCTCAGTTAAATCTTCATTTTTTGGCATTATTTAATGCTATGGCTGTGTCCTTCCCAACCATTAGACAGGAAGTTGAGCAGTGTCATCAGCTTCAGTGTTTATCAGAATAGATGCAGGACCCTTATCAGTATCCTGGGGAATGCACTTTAAAAATAACTGGAATGTAGTAAAGACAACATTTAATCTCAAAGTTTCTCCATTCATGTGCTTTGCCTGCAGCCAGCTCTGAAAAGTCTGCTGCTCATCTCCTTCCTATTTGCTTTTTCTTTAACCTCGGAGAATGGGTCTTGAAATTCAGTGCTGGTGATTTTTCAGACCAGTCCTAGGCTTAGTAGAATAAAAGATAGTACTAGTAGCAGTGATCAGTTTTGAAGAGGTGGTAAGGTAAGAGAAAACAAATAAAAACACATCATTACACCTTTCGAAAGGGTTTTCTTAGGGGTCTTTTAGATGTAAGTGACTTCAGAAGACCAATAATCCCATTTTTCGTTTGACTATGATAGCTTTCTGACATCCTTGTTTGTCTATCCTCCTGAATTTTCAAAATATTTAATAGCCTTTAAAGAATTCAGATAGGTGTAGYATGTATGCCATCTGGTCTCAGAGAGAGTTGCGTGTCTGAGTTAGTTTTCTAACCATGCTGTCATGCGCTAGGTTATCAGAAGAATTAAAACGTGTAAAATAATGGCTGTGAAGTAGCATATTCCTGCTCTTAACAGTTTGGGAATCTTGTATCATCATCCCTATCAAGTGTCTTAYTGTCTGAAGCCTGAAGCTCTTATCCTGCACAGCTGGTATTTAAGGAGTGCATCAAGAGTTGCCTGCGTACAYGCTTTTCCCTTCTGCGTGAGTAGCAGCCGGCCAAAACAACCTTACTCGTTTGTTTGTTTTTAATCACGTCCAATATTGTCCGGAGGTTGTTTATCACCGGGTAATGTCACTTCATTGATTTCTAGCACTTCATTTTATCCCTTGCAGCTTTGTAGTGGGGAAGAAGAAAAGAGAGAGACTGGTGAGACGGCACCTGTGGGGGGTTTTATGCCACCAGTTACCTAATAATTTACCAAATTAATCCTCAGGAACAAAGCTCAAGAGCAAATAATTGCTTTCTCCTGCATACTGTATTACAGTTTTTTTTAAATGCTTGTGAAAAAAAATGCGAGACCAAGCCTTTCCAGTTTTCTTCCTTGTATTTCATGGTGACTTTCTATTAATGTCTTATTCCACTTAGTTTACCTTTGCAGGAACTTTTTCGTGTTTGAGCAAATCAGTGTTCTTGCACTGACAGCTCATCAGGGGAGTGCTAGACGGCCTCTGCAGTAACACCGCTTTGCTTGGGTTTAGTTTTTTTTCTTTTTTGACATTTTCCCAATTTGTAATGACTTGAAATGTCTGCTCGACGAACTCCTCCTCGCTTTCTTGTACCTCACACAGAAATTGCAAAAGCAGTTTTTGCCCTAAGGGCAGAAGCATAAAAGCTTAGAAGAAAGGCTTTGCGAGAGGGGTGAGGAGAAGTGACTTCTGTGTGCTCCAAGTGGCTCATTTCAGGAAAAAATAGGCAAAGAAATAAGTATTTCTCTGATTAGATTAGTACAGAAATAATGGAAATTTTGGTGCGGTCCATGTTTATTATTGAGGACTTGGATTCCATAGTCTCAGTCAGGATGTTCCTTTCCCTCAATACAGCTCAAATGGATAATAATGGTATTTTCAGTAGGACACAAGCAGGGTCAAGCCAGTGAAGTTTTTGGACGTCACGGCAAAGATGCTGAACGGCTTTGTATAACCAGTGAGGCACCAGCACAGAATTTCTGAATCCTGATTTGGGGCAGCTGACAGCTTTAGTTAGAGAGAGGCATTTATTCGGTTGGTTTTGATACTTTCTCAGCTCGTTTCTTAGACAGCTAGTTTCTCAGGGGAACCTGAGAGTGCCACCCTTGGTACTGTTGTTACTTTGATTGATGCTGTTTGGTTTAAATGGTCTTTTTGCTTTCTTTTTGCACAACATAATATTTTTGAGCAATCACGCTAGGCTTATTTCTTCTTCCTGATGGAAATATGGGCTCCTATACTCAGATATCACACGGGGTAAGAAGAATGACAATCCTCTGTAAATGGGTATGATATAATAAGGATTGATATGATAATGGCTCTTAAATCTGGACTTCTAATACATACTAAACACAAACATCTGAAGTTTTGTTATCAGCTGTAGCTGCCTTCAAAAGATGTCAGGTATTCCTGTTTGGAGACTCATTTGCTTAAGAGATTTCTTTAAGTAGCGCTTACATATTCAATGCAAAAAATGTGAAGCCCTCTGTGAAAGTTATGTAAGACCTGCTATGTAATTTTAAAAAATGAATTAGGAAAGGTAGAAGTTTCAGTTCATGTACCAGTAACTATTACATAACACCTCTTAACAATTTTGCTGGTGACATTTTACAGCTAAGTTACATGTGTTGTGCTTGAATCAGAAATGTTTTTGCTTGAGTAGCATCTCTAAAGTTCTCGAAGTCTAGTATAGGTAGACAGGTTCTGTTAATTAAAAACTATATCGTAATGATCTATTTATCTTTATATGGTAGAGTTAAGGTTGAATGTGGAACTTTTCCTTTCCTGTTAAACCAGTCAAACTAAAAAAAAAAAAAAAAAGAAAAAAAAAAACACTTCACATACCTCTAGGGAATACTGCTTAATTTCAATGAGAAATAGTGAGTCTGTAGAGAGTCTCCTGTCGGCATCAAGAAACCTTCATTAATATTTCACGCATGATTTGAGAAAAATACAGATTCACAAAGTTTCAGCTTCAACTTTCTGAGGACGAATATTATCATTAATATTTTCCCTAGCAACAGTTGCCTCCCAGGTTTTGTGATACCCTGTAAGATGACTAGTCTAGTTCTACTACATAGTGCTTGCTTTTTGTTGTAAAGTTGCTTGTGGCTTGGAAATACCGTGTTCTTGAATAGTCTGCCTAGCGCTGAGTCCATAGCTGGTGCCTGTCGGGTTTTCTGAGCGTTGTGGTGGGTCCCCTCACGCGGGAACTTCTGATGTGCTTAGACCAGCCTCTTAAGCTTGACCTTGGGTAAATGCCTTCCCTAGTCATTTACTTTTCCTAAGCCCACAGGGATGAAAATCATTTATGCTTTGTTTGATGTTTATGTTTGATTTGTCATTTTGCTGCTTTTGGAAATTATTGGGGGAAGAGACTTGTCACCCATTTCCCTTCCAAAGTGGAATTCCATACGTGAATTAGATGCCTAAATTTATGGTACAGGACAAGGGAAGAGGCTCCCAAGAACAGAGTTGGAAAAAACAGAGCTCTGAGCTGGATGAAATGCAGAAGTGGCGGAACTATCTGAAATCCTGTTCTCTGGAATTGAGCACCTTCTGCAGCCATGGTACCAAATCTGCATCTCAGAAAAATGCCAAAGTCTGAATCTCTGTCCTGCACATAGGCACCTTGGTCATCCTGTGGGATCTGAACGACTGGTCATTCTTTCCTTGTGGATTAACTTTTTAGATTGGCCACATAGTAAACATGGTACAGTAAAGTTACCTGAGAAGTAAAGGTAAAAGCATTTGACTATGTTCGTAGAATTGTACTTTCACTCAAATGTACACATCCTCATAAACAGCTCTTCTCTTTTCTTTGTCAGGGGCTATTGAAGTCAAACTCTGTGGCAAACAGGTCCTCAGAGTGTGAAAGTAGTTGGGCTTGTTGCCTGAGCAGGTGCTGTGCTGCTTGTTTTCCTTGGACCAGAGTGCTCCCAGGCTGTTTCCRCTGGCAGAGGATGCACCGCCACTGCCCAGAGAGGCTGAGGGCTCTCCATCCTTGGAGATACTCAAAGCCATCTGGACAGGGTACTGGGCAACCTGCTTAGATGAACCTGCTTGAGCAGGGGGGTTGGACTAGATGGTCCCCAGAGGTCCCTTCCARCCTCAGCCCCTCCGTGACTCTGTGATACTGCCTCTAGTGCAGCCTTGTTGCAAAGGAGGAGTTTTTCACTGTGATTCAGGATAAAATCACGCGTTTCTCTTGGGGAACGTTCAATTACCAGGTAGGGCTGGTGTGAGAAGATCCTGAGAGTGCTGTCTACTTGCTCAGTTCTTCAGGAAGGMAATGGCAGTGGGTGTCATGACGGTAGGTTTATTTAACAAAATGTCTAGCAACAAACTTTGCCCCAATGTGACAGCTCTACTTTCGGTCCTAAGCAGTAATCAGAGATGACTGGGTTAGTTCTGAGGTTATAGTCAATGTAAGCCCTGCAATTTTTCACTTAATACCTACTTCCCCACAATTTAACATCATGGCCAAAAGTTAACWGAGTTGGACATACGACAGCCAGAGTGTATTATGCTGCATGTATGCCAGTAAAATAGCTGTACAGCGATAAGATTTCTGTCACCAAATGATTGGCTTTGAAGTTCATTTGCGCATTAAGTATAAGAACAGCTTTCTTGTGCGTTTCCTTCTTTCCCCCCACCCTCTGTTTTTCCACCCCGTTGGCAAAGCAAGTTTATTTTGTTGAAGGTTTTATTTTCTGCTGAAAATGCAGGAAATTCAGACAGCTCTCTTGGAAGCTCCCCAAAGCTAATACAAACAAGATGCATATGCTTCTCTTAAAGTAACTAAAAATAAAGTAAATTATTTGAAACTATTTAACTGTAGAAATTCCCCTCTAAAGGGGAAAGGGAAGTTTACATAATTGTAAGTTTGGATGCTGTTAAATTATGTTATCAAGGTGAAATTCCCTGGAGTGCCAACTTGTCTGTTCYGCAGTAAATACTGCATTACACGGGAGTTTATAAGAGCTGCTTTACAAGCAGGCRTGGAAGAGGGAACCACTGAACATCCAAAAATACAAGTAGTCCTTAGTATCTGTGCAACTAGCTGAAAAAAAGATTGTGGAAAATTAAGTGAGGCTGTCCRTTCCTCTGGACTTTCTGGGGATGCAGCTGGTGGATCTGGAGCAGCAGTTTACCCCATCTTTCCTCCTTACTCATCCCTCGTGAAAAGGAGAATGGAGATGGCTCTGTGTTTGGGGTTAATTCGGCTGGCTGGGTCTTTCTGAGGTGCGTTAAGTACATGCTATGGGTATCCTTGTGCTTTCCAAYGTTCACAGAACTGCCTTTCAAGCTGTCTCTATTTCACGGACAAAGCAGTTGATTGTGATTATGYGTTTTTATAKAATATGTTTACAAATCCTTATTTTRGGAGAGGAAACAAATCTCAGTGAATTTTGGCACGTGAAGAATTGCCGGGAGGTGTCACAGATGAGTGCTCAGAACTTAGGAAAGGCCRTAATTAAGGCTGCCTCTGCAGCTTGCGCTCTCACCTTGGTTTTATGTAAAATTTTTACCCATGTGGTCGYGTTCTGTCGCAGAGCGGCACCCTGCGAGACGCCGTGACCGCTTCCTCCGAGAGCTGCAACGGAGCTTTTCCGCCTTCCTGGGTAAACGGTCAAAACCGCAGAACGCGCTTGGAGAAGCCTTTTATTCTCTTGGGAATTGTTACTGTTTAGAGACTGGAGATTTGCATTCATTCATGATACRGCTTTTAAAACCAGCTCTCCGTTGTTATAAAAATTAAAATGAATTTAACGTCAAATTAAGAGGACGAGCGCTCACGACGTTGAAGTGGTGAGAACCGAAGGGTACCATGAATTGGGTGGGTTTTCAGTGACGCTGAGTTCTTGCAGCCCCCCCGGCGGGGAGCGATCCCCTGCCCTTGGGGGAGAGGCGCCAGCGGCAGCCCCCAGCTGCGTCCCGGGGTTCAGGCTGCTTTACCCCCCTGGTGCCGCATGCTCCGACCTGGTTTTGCACAGCGGTGCGTTGTGGTCTTTTAGCAGCACGTCGTTATTGGAGGCTCTGAAATGCTGTGCCCAGCAGGGTGTCGTGCTAATTATTAATTATATTTCAGTTTAAAAAAGAAAGAAAAAACAACCAGCCGGACTTCGTGAAGGCCGGAGACCAGCGCATGCAGCTCTGCCCCCGGTTTGCCTATGCTTTTGCACCTCCAAATCACGTGTTTGCATTTATCAAACTTGAATTATTTTCCTATGGCGAACGTTCCCATTTCTGCGCTTTCCATGTTTTCCTCCGCAGCCGCTCAGCTTCTTTTCRTTCTCTTTTCTGTGGTGTTGCCACTTGTCTGCCCCTTTCCCTTTTGACAAAAGGGGCACAGACTCCCCTGGATGATACCTGGGTCTTCTGCATGTGTCSTTGCCTGGTTTGGTCCTTGGGTGACCAGAACGTCACCAGGCATCTGGCCCTTTGCCCGGCTCTTTCTGTTTAAAAATGAAAATATTTTCAAACACTTAGCACATTTAATTCCTATCCTGACGAGGAAACGTGAGGCATGTACGGTTACCTACAGTAATGTTAGTGCTCTGCCTGACCTTGAATGGTGTTCATCAGGATTGGCATTATATGGGCAATATTTTGTAAAGGAATATTGTAACAAATTAAAAGGGGCAAAGCATGTGGAGCTCATCAGTCTTAGGCAAGAGGAAAATGTCGTTGCTTCTGGCTAAAATCTCATCTGAAAGTACTGTTTAGTTCTACCTGTCCCCTAAAATCAATGTCTTGCCACCCTCCCATCCCCTTCCAGAGCCAATCCGGTCCAGAAAATATTTTTACAACGCTGCCATGGTTGGTGTTGCCGTCTTGGTCGTACGTGCTCTGGGTTGCAACTGCGTTCAGCCGGTCTGGAAGTTATTACACAGGGTGATAAACCCCTTTGCCTTAGCTGTGAATGTTTTTGTAACCTTACTTACATCTGCCTTGACGCCGTGCCTCGATGCGGAGGTGCCGTAGCTGGATACTGGTGACATAGAGCAACCAAAGCGCGCGGCGGTTTATCAGCACTTACGGCATTTCTCCGTTGGCCCATCCAAACCTTGTCCTTGGCTTTCCGTTTGTTTGTTCCTGTTTTGAAAAGTTTTTTTAAGCTTTTACAAATGCTTTCAATCGCTGACTATAGGCGCATACAGCTCTCCAGATTATATGCACGCAATGCCGGGATTCCCACATCGCTTGCTTTTATAGAGTTCATTCTTCATATAAACGCTGTTTTTAGCGTACTCAGCTGCAGRTGAAAATCTGCAGCGTAGCCACCTAGTTTCTTCACTGGGATTCCAGACTCTTCACCAGGAGCTGCCGCTGGAAGGCAAAACCAGGTGGTTTGTTCTGGCCACCAGGTTATAAACTAACTTTATTTTCTGAAAAATAGCCTCTAGTTAAGTTTGAACTGTTTGAAGGTGACCGATAGCAGGGTCTGACTCCCCTTGAAAGAATGTGTTTACAGATGCTAATATGGTTAGCAAGGTGCTCTGCCTGAACTAGCTGTATTCCCCTATCGTAAGGCAAACGTACTTTATTAAAAAGCAATTAATATTTGAAAAGCCATCGTGTGGGTCACTGTGTTTCTGGTAACTGGGCCGATCTCATCTGAGTTGGGTTCCCAGTGTTTCTGAGCAGGCTTTAGGGTAGAAGAACTGCTTTTGCCTGGAGGTTGGCAGACCCCGTCCTTGCACTCTGTCGGCTGTTTGGGATGCCGGAGGAGCTGCCGGTTTGGTGATTGCCTTTGCCCTCCTGCGTCGCCTGCTTAGCCCATGTGGATGGCACTTCACTGGTTCCTTGCAGTTGTGGTAGTTACCTTCCCAGAATAAAGTTGTAGAGAACAGGAAGCGCATCTCTTTTCAAATGCTTACATGGTGCCTAAGTAGCTGAAGACCTTTTAAAAGCCACCTTATTATGCCACATTTGAAAATCAATCCAAGTTGATAGGCCAGTATCACTCTGCAAATGCATTAGCCAGGTGTGAATTTTTCCTTAKATTCCAGATGAAGCAATTATTTCCAGTTTTGTCTTGTATTTTGTCTTGTATTTTTGTATTGTTCGCATTTCACTGTGTCTAGCTGGCATGTTATTTCGTGCCATGCCAACTGGGAGGATCCAGGTAGAGGATCCACTTGCATTTTGAATGTAAGGATTGCGCCTTCTGCCATCAGCAGATTAAGCAGCTGCAGCGATCCGTTTTGCAAGGGTTTCTGCCAACACTGTTAGCTGCACTGCAAAGGTAATTCAGATGGTTGAGGTGGTCATTTAAGAAAAATAAAAAAAAAATTAAAAAGAGGAGGAGATCCTCACATTCAGAAAAAAATCCCGAACCTCCACAGTCAGTCAGACATCGTCGCTGAAGAATAAGATGTGCTTGCAGAATATTCTTCTTGAAGCGAGCACATCAGGAGGCTTTCATCACTCCCGTCTCCAGCGTGCACGCSGAAGACAGGCTGTCGGGGTAACCAGGAGGGTGACAGCACTGCTGCATTTCGGCAGCACTGTGAGCAGGACTGGCATCACCTGCCTGCGCCGAGCGAGAGCAAAATGGCAGAAAASGATTTTGTTGGTTAGACGTTTCAGACTCCACTATGTATGGACTGGATGACAGGCCAACAAAATTGTGTTGCAGGCATGAGCCTTGTCACGAAGTACTTAAGTGCCCTACGAGAATGCAGAACTGCTTTGTAGGCAAAAGTAAGCACCACTGCTTTCAGTTCATACTAACCTGAAAAGCTTTTGGTAGGATTCTTCTTGTTCTCACAATCCAGCATTTGGCACGTCTGAGGTATCTAGCAATATGAACAAAGTAGATCTAACTTTTTTTCCTGTGCCTAGGGGAGGACCTCTATCGAGGCCCTCCGAAAGGGCCAAGCTGAAAATGTGGTAAATTAAACATAGGCTGAACTGCTTTTACTTAGCATGGGAAGGGCTGAAAAGACTAAATTCCCATAACCTTTAGTGAATTTGGCTGCCTACAGTATGTTAATGCTCTTTTGGACAAGATGGCTCCTGTTGAGAGAATCAAGCTAAGAGGTAAATGGATGCATTGCATTCTGGTTTCAAGTCTGGTTGGTACAGGAGCAAACACAACTCCTCCCAGACATTCAGGAATGCCAGATTTGTTCACCACTGAGACATTAGCCAGCTAATAGCTCCATTAGTAATAATTACCTGTGCACCGTCTTTATTACCTAATATATTTTACAACAGAAAAGGGCACGCTAACCTTTTATTCCTTTCTTAAAGGCACAGGACCTGAACGTCATCGAGGAAGTGATCCGAATGATGCTGGAGATCATCAACTCCTGCTTGACAAATTCCCTACACCATAACCCCAACTTGGTGTACGCGCTGCTTTACAAGCGGGATCTGTTTGAGCAATTTCGAACTCACCCTTCCTTCCAGGACATAATGCAAAACATAGATCTGGTAAGTAATACGTTATTTAAAGGGTGCTTACACTTTGTTATTTGATCACTTTATCCTTTCAAGAGGTGGAAGATGTTCATCAGCTCTTAGCATTTTCTTTTAGAATTTATTAAAATGTTGAGTTTCCCTCTCCTGTTTTCTGGGCCATCTGTGACTTAATCTGGGCAACATCTTTACTGAGCAGACCCGGGACTTGTTCGAGGTAAGGATTTTGGTAAGGAGTTCCCGCCCTGTGTCAAAACTTTCATGCCCCTAAGGAAGGACGGTGTCAGCTTCTCTTAACGTCTCTTTGTGAAAGCTTCCCTCTCTGGACAGAAGAAGCAGGGCATCGTCATCAAGTAATCTTTTTTCTTACTCCTTTCACCAGACTRTGAACAATTATAGGGGATTTGCTTAAACAGCTAAGAGCAGGCATGCAACTGCCTCATTCTCTGGGTTGTATCTGAATTTTAAGTTACTTTCACCTCCAAAGTATCTGTCTACAGCAGTCTGCAATCCCTTTGGTAGGTAAACATTTTAGCAGAAAACAAAAGGAAATAACTGTGGGTCAGAACCTGCGATCCATGTGGCTCTCAACCAACAGCATATTGGAGCGTGACTTTTGAAAACAGTTACTAAGTAATTTCTGCTCCATCTAATACTGGCTTTAATATTCATTTTAAGAAACTCAGAAAATAAGAGATCTTAAGTGCAACAAATATTTCTCAGTCCTCTAGTCAGTATTTGCAGAGCTGAGCAACCCTTGAGGTCGTGTCTTGACCACTGGATGCAAGATATTGGAAGTGCAAGCTGAACAGGGTGCTAAATATCTTGCTGCAGTGAATAGTTYATCTCTTCCACGCGAATACAAATCTGCAGAGGTTCTCTGTTTTTATGGGCTTTCATGTAAAAATATTACAGAAGATTGACAGATTTCTGATGCTCCATAAAAGGAAATAATTTGTACTCCTCACAAAAATGTTTGACTGCAATCCTCTTCATCCCTATCCCTTCCTCTTCTGTTCTCACTTCATCTTTTCTGGTCCTGCAAGAGCTTGAAGCAAAGAGGATTCCAGCTCAAAGCTCTCAAACTTTTGGCAGCTGCAGAGCACAGGCAGTACGACACTGCCTGGATGACTGGGACGAGTTATCTTCAAGTTGTGTAAAGAGGGAACATGCTGCAGTCAAGATGACAATGTTCTTCATTCCTGTCTGAGACGGGGAACTTTTCAACTTTCCTTGGCCAAAATGAGGAAAACTGGTGGTGGCCAGGTACTTCTGCCTGACAGTCCCACGCCTCCCACAGAAGGCAATATGTCCTTTTCTTTGTAACAGTTAAATGGAGGTTTTCCTTGACAATTTAAACAGTTCCTCCCCAAAGCTGCTTAATATTGGGTTACAGCATAATGCCAGTTACATTCTGAAACTATTTAAAGCTTTCTAAGGGAGCATTTTGAATTTTTAAATAGCTCCTTTGTTTGAGAAGTGAGGATGTCAAAAAAAAAATATCTTAAAAATGTACCTGTCACCAGCTGGCAAGTGGTGAGAGCTGTCAGGCTTGCAGAGCTGAATAAAAGATGAGATTCAGCTGATTCCTCTTCTACCTTGTCACGTCCCCTAGTTCTTATGTGCTATCAGCACTACCACCATCCTGTACAGAGCCAGCCATTTTCTTGTATGTGGTAAAGCCATAGCATTTTACCTGGTCTTCCTACCACCCGAAAGAGTGACAAATCATGTTAGCCTTGCTCTGCATGGGGTGGAGGGGAACTTGTCTAGGACCACGCGAGCAGTAAATGTCTGAAAAGAACCAAAAAGAGTTCCTGTTTTCCAAACTTTGCTCAAACTTTTCTCTACAATGATGGCATGCAAGTTCCACCCTCRTGGCCACCCACGATACTGTGAACGTCTAAAGCGTAAGTGTGCTCCAGGAGGGGTCAGCAACTCATAGAGGAAAAAAAAAATAAAGTCTTTTAAAGACTGAAGTGCAAAAATGTGCCTATGCTCTCTGGCTCAAGAAGTTCCTAAATTGTATGTTGGTGGAAGCTGCAAGGTTATACTTACTCCTGGAGAAGATCTTGCTATTCTTGACCTCTTCTTACATTCTTCTTTAAACATTCACCCCAGCCTATGGTCAGCGATGGAATAGGAAGCTAACCAGGCTTTTGGTCTGACCAAGGCTGGCTGCTCAAAAGGGAATGGATTAGCCAGTTTCCCATGCATCAGGGAGCTCTGTTGGGTTTCAGGTCATTGCAGTCAATGTAAAGCTGTGAAGTTGCCTCTCTTGCCCAGGGATGATCCCAAAGCTTGCAGCTAGTAGGTGTAAATGGTTGCTGCCTTGGGTAATGGGTGGGAAGGGGAGAGGAGAAGCCACCTTTCTGAAGCCCCAAAGCACCTGTGCTTGGTTGTGGTGCATGTGGATCTCATCCCTTGTTACTTTTTCTGGTCGCTGCACAGCTAAAGAGCATTTGGATTGCCTCCACCCTTGAGTAGAAATGTGAGCATGATTTCATCATCAGATGCTGCTAGGCATCCCTAGCTGCAGAAACATTGTGCATCTCTCTGTGCTCTACTGTGCCCCCTTCTAGTGCTCTGGCAGAATCAAGCCTTGGAGGTGGGAAGCCTTCAGCAAAAACCTTCTTAACACTGGGCATAAAAATTTCTTACCCTGAACTGTAGTTCAGATTTGTATTTCATATAGAAATGCTGCCATATAGTATGTTAATGTTCTCTTTTGGAGATAGCTGACTGAAATGGAAGATTTGTGCAATCTGTAATGATTCTGCAACATAAAAAAACTTGCCAGTTGCTTTGTCAGGAATGTATAAAGTAGATATGACATATCTTGACTTCAGTAATATTTTTTTAACTCTGTTGCATACAGTGTTCTCATAAACCAAATAGGGAAGCATAGAAGAAGTAAAAATACTAAAAGGTGGATGTAAAATTGGTTGAAAAATGTAGGGAGAAAATAGTAACTAGTAGTTAACTGTGCAAATGGAAAGATGCATCTGCCGTGATCCCACGTGGGTACAGAAAAGAAGCATAGTCTAGAGGTGTCCTTYCAGCCTACTCCTGCTAGTGATGTGGTGGCCAGCTTACTCTGTCTGGTTTTAGGCACCATGCAGAAAGATGTGGGCCAACAGCAGAAATTCTGGGGAGAATCAAGAGCCATAGAAAACGTGACCTCTAAGGAAAAGAATAGAACCAGTGCTGATTAGCCAAACGAAGGAAGACTAAGAGCGGTGTGCTATTCTTCCAATAAAAGACCCCTGTAAAGGGAAGGGGAATAACCTGTTCTTCATGCTTGTGGCATATAGGACATGACTGGTGTAAAATGTGGCGAGGAAGATTCGCAGGTGGGTTTAATAAAAGCCTTTCTCATGTTAATAATAGTGAAGCACTGTCAGGGTTTCCACTGTTCAGGCAGCTTTACAGAGGTAATATTGGAGATTACACGTAACCTCTGTGCGCTTCATAGTAGAGGAAAAACTGATGAATGTTTACAGGTCATCACTAGCTAGAATATTACTTCCACTGAAAACTACTTTTTTCATCTGCCTCTAGGTTTTTATAAATAAGCTAAAAATCACCATCGCCAGCTGATTGAGAACATATGGGTGCAGTTAATGCTGTGCAGAAGAAACTGAAATCAAAATGCCTTCTGTTTCCTATTAATTTACTTTTCATTTTAGAAAGTCATCTTAATAGGATACTGGGCATCTTGTTTAGCTAAATGGGATGTGCTTCCCCTGCATGATGAACAAAAAGGAACGCTATCRTTCCTGTGCTGATCTACTGCAGAAATGTCTCAGCTGTAAACTATCTATATGCCTCTGTTTCAGAGGTGGTCTGTAATTTGGTCACCAATCTCAGATGAGTCAGGAATTTGGCAGAAACTCCTCGCTGGTAATTACTAGAGATGAACGTGTTTCGTGACCATGATGAGAACTCATTGGCTTTCATTACTTTCATATTTCCTAAGACCTCTAGGAGCTAGTGGTAGATACAGTGTCGTTAAAGAGGCTTAGCGAGGAGCTGCTGGAATTTTGTTGGCAAAATAGTCTGATAGAAATCAGGAGGTTGCAAGCGATAGTTTAATGATTTAAAGGATCAGATTGATGCAGTTTCCCACAAGGAATTTAAGTCTCCAAAGGTATTTCCTTGCTAGATTTTAAGATCAGTGGAGCTGGCTTGGCTCTACTATAGCAACTTTTGTTTCGAGCCCTGCAGGACTTGCAGTGAACATTATAACTAATCTTTCCTGACTTTCTTTAAAATGCTGATAGAAGAGCCTTGATCCTACTAATTGCTAGAGCCTGGCTTAAGCCCTTTTAGTGATTTCCCCACCCACCCCCAAACTCTACCAACTCCCTTCTGAAAAGATACTGCTTGAAAATGGGAGCATGGCCGTGGAGGAGCTTGAAAGTTTGACAGGTCTTTGAACATATTCTTGTTTTGAGATGAACCTATGGTTTCCCCCACCCCCCARGTACTTTCAGTTTGCTGACAATTTGCATTTCTCTTGTTATTGACCCACCCGGAGCAGTTTCTTTCCCTCTGAAGCTCCAGCGAGGGTCGTCTTTGCCTCGCTTTTGCTCAGAGACAGTGGGTGTGACTGCTGGCCACCGATCCTTGCTGTGATTTATGGTTTCCTAAGGAATCTGCTTAGATGAAGTGCTAATCCTGTAGTACTTTATGACAAGAGGTTTGTTTTCTCTCTCTCTCTTTTTTTTTTTCCTCCTTCCCCCTCCTTTCACTGAATACAGCATGTTACTCTATCGGTGGTGGACAAGGCTGGAAATGTAAAATAGCGTACGTCAAAATATGTAAGCGTCTTTCTCTTTTCATCGCTTTACAAAGAAGAAAGACAGACAAAGGAATCCAAACTTTTTCATTTGCTGCCAAGTTATTCTTCTCTTTCTGCAGAGTTAGCCTTGAAAATTGTGGGCAGAAGAGACAGCAGTGAATTGTACTGTTATTTTTAGCGACAAGAGAGAGTTAAGAGCTGTAGTGCCAGTTAGGCAGCGGTACGGCACTGTGCATGGGTTGGGACTCCCAAGCACTTCAGTTTACACCGAAAGGATCCAAGTGGAGAAAACATCTTGTCCTTGATAGCTCTGCTGCTCGGTGGATGCTGTGGTAAATACAAATGAATGTTTCTTTACTTCAGAGTGTCGC
>NW_028186923.1:2084581-2153357 GCF_003343005.1 Rhea americana
AAAAAAAAAAGAGAGACCTAAAATGCCTCTTTTAAAATCCATCTACATCACTCTAGCTTCCTTGTAACATTTTTCATCTTTGGAAATATTATCTAAATTTATTGGTTATGAAACTTGACTCCCTAAGTGGAAATGCGTTATGAGGAACAATTTTGGAAATCACTACGGAGAACAGGTTTCATTAAGAGGTCTTCAGKGTATGAATGGCACAAAACCGTGCGGCGTGTCTACGCTGTGCAGCAGAGCGTGGAGATGACCGAGTTTGTGGCAGCCAGGCCACGTCCGTAGCTGCGCACGTGTAGCGCCGCGCGGTTACGTAGCTCTCRCAGCCGGCGGTGGTCCCTCAAACAGGGCAAGGCACTGTGCGCTGTCAATACTCCGTTTTCTCTATATACTGGTAAGGTATTCCTGGTGAGGGGCTGTCTGGTCCAACATTAACATTGCCTTTTAACCTCTGTTAAAACGGAAGCCGCAGTGGAGCGAGGTTTTTAAGGTTGCTTTTGCGGAGAGGGCCTTTGGACGCACACCGTGACCTGGGTGCGGGTGATTCGCAGAGACTGGTCAAGCCGCTTGCTGCAAATATCGCAGGATTTTTTCTGTTTTCTTACATCAGCTGCCCAAACAATTAGTGAAAATAACAACTTTCAGAATACCCAAAAAAGATACCACAAGAAACCAATGATGTGTCCATCTCTCGGCCTGCTTTTGCTTTGCCCCGAGATCTGCTTTTTTCTATACGTTACGGTAGTGTGCTCAGTGTTGCATTTTAAAGCAGCTGCTAAAACTTGAAACTCATTTAATAYTATCCAGCCAGTTTGCCTTTTCTGCATTATTTTCCTTTTAAGTGGGCAAGGAGTTGAAATCTGTTCGTTCTAAATGTAGCTCTGTTACTTCTTTAGTGAAAACACTTAAAGCACTTTCAAAGGAAAAAGCTATTCTTAAGATATCGTTAAGCTTTCATTTGCATCTTTTATTTTTGGGCAGATAACTAGGTAAAATGTTTGTCCTTTGGCTACAGAGGAGAAGGGAACTGGGGCAKTGGGGAGTAAATGCTATGTGCTTTTCGGTTTTTTTACTGAGAGAATGGTAAAAAGCAAATACCTCTTTCTAGTGCATCCTCTGTATAACTCCTCTCTTTTTCTTTGTATGATGAGTACCTTACTGAGATGCTGTACTGATTGGGTTAGGACGAGAATTACTCCAGTCCCATTTTGTCTGACGCAGGAAGACAGATAACACTTAGAGATACATRTTGTTATTTCARTAGATTTTTTTTTTAATTTCAGTTTTCACCTGCATACCAAAAATACCYGTTCAAATCTCTGCAAACCACTGACATAGGCTGCCAATATTTTCAGGGTATCTYGCTTCTATTGTATCTGAAATACAACCCAACAAAGATTGGCTTACCACAAAAAACATGTTTGTTTTATAGAAAAAGCTTTCAAAAGCAGGTTAAGATTGGGGGGTTTGACTTTACAAAGTAGGAAATGCCAGAATTCAGGTAGTATCTGCAAGCTTCGTTCAGTTTTTATGCTTGCATTATATTACAGCATTGTATCCTTTGGATTAAAGGCCTAATATTACATTATGCATTATGATAGTATTTTATCCTTCTGATTAAAAGCCTAATATTAAATTTTGTTTTTGTTGTGGTTTAGCAGAACTTGAGCTAGGAAGGGAACACCAGTGGGATGCAGTCTCTGTACCAGCCTGCCTGGCTGAGGGTAGGTTTCGCTGGTGATTACTGACAACAGAGGAATGTTGAAACACGGGAAACTCCTTTTTCTTTCTAAGTCTGTGGGCAACTCTCTCGTCCCTTTACGAATTGCATATCCTCTACCAGCATTTTGTCCCAGACCCTGTGCCAAATCTGTGGCAGTCTCCTGCCGAGTGCCTCATGCACTTTGCTCAAGCTGTTTCTTGCCCCTTTGCTGTGTAGTTTCTGGTTCCTTTCTCCAGCACCTTGGCTGATGATCTCAGCTCATCTTTCTCCTCCTTTCTTTCATGGSTCAGAGATCATAGCACTGCAGTGTCCTTATCCGTAAGAGCGTGAGACTTACCAGCGATGTCCACAGAGGCGGTCAAGTCCTYTTCTCTCATTCTAGTTGAGAGGTTATTGTAAGGACTTTATGGAAAGCTAAACCTGAATTCTCACTTGACCAGTTTCCACACTTTTATTTGAAGAAAAAWAAATAAGCCCCCAAACCCTAGAAGCAGTTTCTAGCAACTGTAATTTGTCTGTATCTCACTTGTCTGGTGCTTCCTAGTTTCTAGAGAAAATTGCTCTGCAATCTGGTAGATCTACCTGCTCAAAACAAGGGCCTGAGTTTCTAGGATCACAAGAGAGGAGCAACAAATTTGAATCCCAGGGTAATCAAGCCATCAGCTATCTTTGTTTTATTAACAGCAGCTGATCTGTGAGGTGTAATTAGGCTAATGGTTTCCAGCTCCAGCTGTGTCTCCCTCCAGAATAAAGAGTGCTCTGCAGAGATTTTATAATGCAATACACTTTCTCCCCTTCTACTTGGGGAGAATTAACAAAGATTACTCGGTGTGCTGGAGTTTGTGACTCAGATACAAGTGGGCATTATCAGTTTTCAAAGAAGAGCATGTCCAAAGCATAYGAGAAGTCTGGGAAGCCAGAAGTGTGCACAGCGAATAGCTCAGGTATCTCTGCAGGCCTCACTCTGGGAAGAGGGCTCTGACCATCCAAAGGACGCTAAGTGGGCCTTGAAATTTTGTCCCATACTCTTCATATGCCCTTCTCCGAAATTTTCGACTCCCTATGTGCTAAGTTCCTCTGGGACAGGGGTTGTCATTTGCAAAATGTGTTCTTTAAGGGGATGAGAGGAGCCTCAGAAGAGATTRTCTGATGTCCCACGTGGAGAACTGATACTGGGATGTCTGCTTCTGTTGTGACCTATTGAGCTTAGAGAGGGATAAAAATTGAAGCCTGTCCTAACTGTGTTCTAGCTAACAAGGCCCAGTGGGCCACAAAAGAGAGAAGGGGAAAAATATGGTGAAAATCAGCCTGGCTTCACCAGGGAGATGCATGGAGAATAAGAGTATTGAGAGAGAATGTACAGGCTCCTGTGCTTGGAACCTATGGTGGGCACGGTCCRTGGGAGGGTTGGGGTGGGTGGTTAATTTGGGGAGAAAAGGAACTTTGCTCATTTTTTAAATTGCTRTGCCTTTTTACCCCAGCCAACTGATGTTAACTGCATCACGGTATGTTGTGGTCATCTTAAAGCCCTCTGTCCCGGCATCACTAACAATATAAGGATCAGTTTAATTYTTGAAAACAAAAGTAAATTCAGGACCAAGCTACAAAAGGCAGACCTGACAGGCTCAAGAATCTCAAAGCGTGAGATAAGAAGTGCAAATGTGTTTGAGACTTGAATTTGATGCTATTACCAGTAGTCATGATGTGAGCAGTAGTCCCTGGTCCATGTGTCCCACACTGTTCAACCCTCCCTTTTTAAAACAGACTCAAACCTTTGCCTTTGAATGTTCCTTGGTTTGGATCTATTTATTTTCTTTTACGTCAGTAAAATCCCTCTCTTTGGATCTCATTCAGCTAGGGTGGGTGCATATACACTGATTCTTCTCTGCCGGTCYCAATTTTGCCAAGATTAGCAGCACCACAGTTGCGTGGACAAGATCTGAATCTGACTAGAGCCGTTGTGTCTAAATCTGGCGACAGATTATGACAAGATTGCTGCCAACTTTTCTAAATGTTTAATTTGATCGCTGATTGTTGTGACCAGGCTTTTTGATATATTTTTGTGTTGTCCAACTGATTGTAATATTAATCTATTTTTTCTCTGAAATCAGTATGCAAATTATAGAATTAAAGATAAAAAAATTTAGAATTTTCTAGTGCTCTTCCCGACCTAGTTTTTGAAGCATTTTAGTAGGAGAGGCATTTTTTATATATATTATTAATAGTTACAACTGTGAGTATAACTTGTCACTAACAAAGTCGTCCTGATTGCGGCACAAGCAATAACGTGATTATTTTTTGARAAGCACAGCTATATTGATCCAGGGGAAGACGATGACAGCTTCACACGTAAATTGATGAAAAGATCTCTTTTCTTTCTATTTGCTTATGTGCTGTGATTTTTTTTTTTTTTTTTCATTCCAGGTGATCAGCTTCTTCAGTTCACGATTAGAGCAAGCTGGAGCTGAGTTGTCAGTGGAGCGAGTTCTGGAAATCATCAAACAAGGAGCCGTTGCTTTGCCCAAAGACAGGCTGAGAGTAAGTGTGGCGAGACCTACTCAGAGCGTAGTGTTCAATCAGTTACATACRTGCCCTTTACATATATAATGTGAAAAAATTGTTTCCTCGTCAATAGCAGGTGATAAGGGATTGAAATGTGGATTGCAATGTGGGTGTATTTTAATTTAAATTCCTAATTTGTACTAAACATTTGGGTGAGTTTTCTTTACTTGTTAAGTTGCAGCATGTTGGAGGAAATAAAATTAGCTGAGGCTGAGGCTTTTTTTTTTATCATGTATCTAAGATGAAGTCTCATCTCTGTTTGCATTTTTCATACAGTTAAGGTACTGGCTTTCATCACTCCCTTTTTTTGAATTACCATATTCTTCTTTCTGTGGTGTTCCAGACCTGCATCTAGGTCTATATAAAATGCTACAAAGATRAATTTTTTTGTGGCTTTGGTCCTGAGTTAAGAATAAACCAACATAGTGAAAATTAATCCAGGACCTGTAAGTCTAGTCAGCATGCCCRTGAGCTTTCTAGCTAATCCTCAGCAGAGCCCTCTGTTCTCTTTGGAGAATGTCTCAAATCTCATGAGGCATTTACCAACTTGACAGGTTTTATGAAGCCAAAATCCATTAATGGCTATGTGATGTTTCAATACTGAATGCTGTGCAAGTACCTAAGTAAATACATGGGAGTTGCATGGGATTTTTTAAGCACTCCCCCATTTTCCTTTCTCCACTATGCCAAGTGTATTTTAAATACCATCTGCTTTCTGCAAAATCATTTTTGTTCTTCTCCTTGGTGAGAGGGAGCTTCTTCTCAAGACCCTTTTCTTTTGCTGTAACTTTAGGAAATTGCCATCTGATAAGGCATACTGGATATATGTGGCCATTGGCGACAGCTGGTGATTTATTTATACCATGGCAATTYTGAAACACCCAGTGGGTGCTGTCTAGCCGGCTGCATATACTAATGTCTTTCCTACTGTTCCCTCTATCCTCCCTGTCGGAGCTAGTACATGTAGCAAGTCAATCAGACTTAAGTACTTGGGAACAGATTGCTCTAGAGCCTGAGTTCTGAACAGCAGTACAAAAATAACTCAAATAATAACAGAGGAGTTGTTGGATCCAAATCCTGCACTCAGCCCTTCAGCTTGTGTTCTTGCTATGTGACGCTGTTGTGAATAGTCAGTAGGAATGTGTGCAAAACCAGGGTACAGACAAACACCGTATAGTCTGCATTTCCTTCCCAGAGGCTGCTTTTTCTGTGACAGTTCATTCATGAATGCAGATGGCTAAAAACTCTTTATGCTGAGAGACGGCAGTAGTTCCTTCCTTACACAGAGCCATCAGTTAAAAAAAAAAAAAAAAAAAAAAAAGGAGAGGGGAAAAAAAAGTGTTGCTTACAAAAAATGAATATTTATCTCGTACTTAGTGTGCCAGGCTGACTTACCTGTTGGACCACAATTTAAAGAAATGTTGTTTCTAGAGTGAAATCTCATCAGGTTTACTTTTCGTACATTAATGATATATGGTGTTCAAAACGACATGTTTATATTGCAGCTTAAGTCAGCAGATCAAGATGTTTTGAAAAGTGTTAAGCTCTCTAAGTCCTTACCAAGCAGTAGAGTACTTTCCAGTTTAAGGAGGCTGAAGGTGTGACTAGGAGCACTTACTTTTCCTCCAAAATACATGAGTTTAGGGGCAGGGTTACCTAGTGAATATGGACATTCTGGCATGTAATTCCTTTATATTACCCACTTTCACCTACTGGATTTTATCATTTTTTCAAAACCTTTTTGCTGAGCCACAGTTTGGTCAGAGCAGGTTACTCTCCTGCATGGCAGAAAGTTGGTGACACTGACCTAGATATCTGTAATGTCACGTATTAATTTGTAAATGCTCATAACTCCCTTTCTTTGCAAAGAYAGTGACAATGAGTAGCACAAGTGATTCTCTCCAGAAGAAATTTCCCTGCAAGTCTTCTGGCCCTCTGTCCTTGCACTTGTCTCAGAGTCCAAGTCTCGCAATTCTTACTGTTTCTCAGGTCTTGCCACTTCAGTCTCTRAAGTTTTCAGTGAAAGCTATTCTAAAGTTTGAAAAAAAAATCATATTAAGGTCAGATGGAAGATACAGTTACGCAGTATGTTGCAACAGCAAGCAATTTCAGCAGCTAAATAAAGGAAAATGCTTTAATGCACACTCTCTTGGGCATGTCTGGATGGGTGGGAGCAGCCCTACTCACRTTCGCTTTGCCTGCACGACAAGGTCGGAGGATGTTCACATCACTAAGCTCAAACCTCTGAGCTGGAAGCCCTCTAGCTGCATAGACCAACTCATATATCCTACTGAAAGGACAAATTTTAAATACATATTAGCTTGGGCACAGCCAATTCGGATACGTGACTTTTGGATAGCAGTTGGGTTGTGCCTGAGCAGCCTGGAGAATGTGTGGCAGAATCACGAGTCTGTTGCATCTGGATTGACATGACCTATTTGTAATTAAAACATGAAAAGCTGTGAAGTTTAATTCTGAGAATGTATAGATTGGCTTTTCAATTAATTGTTAATTCATTTCTGCATGCTGCAGAGCCCCAAAGTATGATAAACCATGCAGAGAAACTGCTCTCACCTCCTAAAAATTGCCATCTTCAACTTAAGCACCTTGAAGGAGATGGTTGAAACATAGAGAGGTTACGATGTGGAAAGAATGAGGACTGAAGCAGTGCTTTTACTCTCTTGCCTCCACACAACCCAGACAAGTGGGTTTTCTTCCTTATGTGTAAGTACGTAATGTATGCACAGCTAAATACAGGGAATGTTTTCAAGTTGCTTATCTTGGCCTTTGCGGAGGAAGTGAGCATTCAAGAGGCATTGCATTTATTCAGATCTCGAGCCTGTCGCTCAGACCATGGTTCAAATGTGAATACACGTGAACTAAAAATAACAGCACTTAGCGCCACGATCCTGATCTGCATAGCGCGGCTTATCAGTTTGGTAGCGCTCCCTGGTACTTCTGCTCCCTTTCGGTGTGGGAAGCGCCGTGCAGCTGAGAGCGAGCACGGGTGCTGGGAGCAGCTCTCTTGAAATTATCATACCTGCGAGGAAAGAGATCCTGCATCCACTTAGCGAATAAATGTTGGGAAACGCAAGCTCTAATTCATATTTTCCTTAGAGTCCTGAAGCAGCCTGTTGCCATCCAAGATGAACAACATAATTAACGTTATTTTAACCCTATGCTTTTAACCATGTGCCGTGGAAGGCAGGAAGAGTCCGAGCTGAGTAATGAGGCTTTTAGAAGACTTCTGCATAAACAGCGAGATAAAGGGCAGGTGCTGAAATYGAGAGCTGCTGATTGCTCCTGCAGTCTGTGGGAGGAGATAAATGAAGTTAATATGCCTGGGACGGAGGCAGAAGCCACAATTTGGAGATASAGCTGTCTCTGTTGCAGACAAGCAGCCCGCGATCCAGGCTCCCTTTTTTATTGCAGAAGCTTATTAAAAGCAATTTAGAGATTGTAGTGATAGGTGAAAATTGGCCTCATTCTTTCCTTATTTTTATTTTTTTAAAAGTTCACAAGCTGTCCTTGTTCCCTTTGGTGAACTATCTGTGCTGTTGGGATTAGGAGCATGAGAGAAGTGAGACTGCGTCTGGAGCCTGAGAGTTATCTGGGACTTCCAAGAGGAGTTAGCCAGCAGATAACTGCTCTTTTACAAGAAGTGGGAAAACTTGTTTTGAATACCAGCTATTGACTGGAAGYTGACATTTGGGTTCATGGACTGATCAGACTTAAGAGGCCACATTTAATGTTTTAGAAGAAAACATTCCATCAGCTAAGCCACTTAATGCAAAAATATTTCATTTCCATGAACATATTTGGAACTACATTTAGTCTTTTCCTGTTTTTTTTTCTCTCTCTCTGTCAATTAGGATTTTGTCATCTGGGTGCATTTTGTCATATGTTCTTGTGTTAGGCAGACATGCCATTATGCTATCAGCTTGTACCTCTTTGCTATAGTACTAAATTTAATATTTATCCAAGTGCATTCTAGTTTCAYGAGCATTAAAATTTTACAGAATATGTAAAAGCAGCAGGGATAAAAGCCTTCAGTCTCTTGACGCAAAAAAGCTTTCCTGGAGATTGAAAAGCAGTTCTCGGAGATTTCCYTTTTATTAATGAGGTACTTCCAACTTATTCAGCTTCCATGTATTTTGCAGGAAAGAAGCCCCTGCTCGTCAAGGCACCAGCAAGCAGGGGAAAACAGTAAATTGTCCCGGTGACTGCTGTTAGGTACCACCTGCCAGCTGGTCCAGGAGAGCTTTGTGTCTTGGGCACRTCACCCAGCTCCTGGGGGAGCAGCACCAGCAACCAGAGTTCTGCTCCCCAAAATGCCATAAAAATCACATGGTTGGCAGCTGAGGTGGCAACAAAGTTGTGTGTCCAGGTCCTGGCTGCGGATTTGTATGGCTGCTCTTCGCTGCAAAGTTGAGCGTTGCTCCTAACCACCTCCTGGCCGCAGATAAACCCCCCAGCTTTAAATGCTGTTGTGCTTTTCCCTTGAGTTGGTGGTGCAGAGATAGAGACTTGGCCACAACACGGCTAGGCTTCTCCTCAGCAGAAATACGGGCCTGCTCTGCAGCCCGTGCTGCTCCTGACTCCTTTGTCATGCCCTGTGCGGTGGCAGGTGAGAGGTAGCGTTCGGAGCAGTACTCCAGACTGCAAAGAAAACCACTAGTATTTTATATGCACGTGTGCTACCTAATGTGGTGGTGCTCCTCAAAACTGTGTCTCTTGGGATGTGTTTTTGATAGGAACATTGCCCATCACCACGCTGGTGTTCTCTGAGACTGGAATAGCGCATGAAACATTTTTTGTTCTAGGCTTGGTTAAAGGTGTTTCACCCTCGCTTTGGATGCTGCTGGTGTCGTAGTTGTCCTTCCTACCTGCAAATTGTCACTGCAGTACACAGCTGAGACATTCCAGGTTTACTGCTTTAAAGAATTTAACTCCTGGTCCAGAGTCACACTTCTAGGTATATTATGCCTTTACTCCATACTGGTCACCTGTGTTTCAGGTCCAGTTCAGTGGTGATTAAGATATCAAAAGCATTTCATACTATGAAACACAGTTTCCTGAGAGATCGTCCTTTGCCCCGTCTTCTGTTACGATTGCTCCTGATTGCAGTAGCAGCAATTTTGTTACTGGTTCCCCCTGATTGTTTGGCCAGAGCTGGCAGGCTTCAGAATCCAAAATAGCGGTCTTCAATAATCTAAATAAAACATCATGGCAGATCTGTAGCTTTTCAGCTACGTACAGATCTTTTTTGCACTTGTTTAACTGTCATAGCACTGCTTCACTCGCCTGGACTTTAGGCAGAGAGAGGAACTCACAACTCTGCGTGACATAAAGGTGTGCGGGGGAATGAGCTCCGCTACAGTGCTCTGGGGTGTACAGTTAAGCAAGAGAGACAGAAAACTTCCTAAAAGTAAATTCTTCATCAATGTTCTTCCTGATATTTATGTTTTTTCTGACTGAAGGGTCAAGGATCTTGTTCTAGTGGGAGCTGATTGCGTCTAATACGTCCTCAGGGCTGCCATGAGGCAGGCATCTATGGTGTAGGCTTCCCTTCACTGACCCTCAGCTGCCATTAARCCTTCACATGAAGACAACCAGATTAATAGAAGTGTAGGAAACGTTTTAAACAAAGTGCTTTGTGGGCCTTTCCACAACCCCAAACCTTTGCTAAGAATAATATTTACAGATTGTGTGTTTCCTTCTGGCAACTTATATCCTGAACTGGGATGTCAAACTTGCCTGCTTCCGTGAGCTGCCCAACAAGGGATGAGTAATGACTTACATTGCACTTGAAGGCGTTGCTTTTAGAAGTCAGCTTCTCAGAAACCTTGGGTAGAGAAGAATATACTCCCCATCCCTTGAGAAATACGATTGCAGGTAATCACGATTCCAGGAAAAACAATCTAGGAAGTTGTTTTGGGCCTCGTGCTCAGTAAAGAACTCGTGGAGCCGTGAGCAGGCAGGCAAAGACGTCTGCACTCAGATGACACTAGTTAATCTTCAACAGGGATTATAAACTTGTCTGTCTGAACCAGGGCAAAGCCTTATGCAGGTGCTCTTATTTTAACACAAGCCCAGCTGCTTGAGTTGTTGACAAGGAGTTTAAACTAAACCAAATGACACTACTTTACACATTTATATTGTTTTAATCTGTGTAGTTAAGTGGTGCAAACTTGTGCGTAGACAAGATCTAACTTAAATATATGAATAATGTTAYTGAAAAAATGTGACTATTAACATGCTTAAAGTTCCAAAAGGCTTCATCATATTGATGCTCTTGATTTGTGTTGTATTTTGGAGGTTTATATCAAGAAAGATAACACAGCAGCCACTCTTAATTCCATAATCCCAGAAATAAGAATCTTGAGGWCCAAAGCACAGACCATCTTGGGTGTAGTTCAGAGAAAAATGCCACAGACAGTCATTTTTAAACATAAATATGATAATCCACAGAAATGCTACCTTAGTAGGACTTGAGTAGCTAGTAAGAATACATTAACTAAACAGAGCATAGTAAAAAAGTTTTGCAATAAGGTCCACGTATACTTATTAACAAAATTGCAACCCTTAAACTTGTTTAAACTTTTATTTATATGCTTGATTACTTTCTCTTTTTAATGCTGCAGAAGCCAAGTGCCAAAGTAAATTAGTTTTAACATCTGTGCRTTCAGAATCTTTGAAATTTGTTGACTCTTTTGGGGGAATTTCCATACGTGAAAATGTATTTCAGCAGTCTTCAGAGAAACTTGTTTGTAGCTACRTATAATGCAAGTACTGCTGATGAGCTGGATTAAATACTAACAGAACTCCATTTTCAGAAGTATCCCTAATAAAAGCAGCAGAAATCATGCAACTTGGAAACTTTTGGGAAAGCAAAATAAATTTATTCCGTAGCCCTTTAGAACAAAGTTTAACTTGAAACTTAAAGTTAATGAAAAACCATGAAAGTTCATATTGCTGAACACAAGACTTCAAAAATGTCGACATGGTCTGGTGAGTCACTTATGAGGCATATTTCTTTATTTATTAAGGATATGTTTTAAAATCCTTAACTRAAAAGGAACCAAAACTCTTGATATTGTTGTCTTTCCAGTAAATGTTTGTGTGCATTTTGAAAGTTGTACCTGTCAAGATTTGGATTTCTTTGTYGGTATGGACAAGTCCTTTTGCCCATAAGGTCTGAGTTGAGTATATCGTGTGTTTGCACAGGGCCAGGTCTGACGGCAGTGGTGTTTACCGTGATGTCCGCAGTCGTCTCTTGGAGCTCCCAAAGAGAGTTAGCTAATGTAACTGATACCGTACTTATATGCTGTTCCCAAGGCGATTTGAAAAGGGGATGTATTCTCCACCTCTTGCCAGGTGTCTTCTGGATATGAAACTTCTACAGGACCACATTTTTATTTAATTGTTTTAATAGCATTATGGGGGGGGGACCTCAAGCAGCTCCAGGAAACTCCTTTTTCCAAGGTGAAATGCTCCTGAGAACCCAGACAATTTAGGTTTGCTTTGACATAGCAGCTGTCAGTCAATTTTGGAATTAAAACAGTATTTTAACTTTAGTTTACTTCAGTGGTTATAAATTCTTCCATGGGAGTGGGAAAATAATAAACAGCAACTTTTGGCATTGTTGACTAGGATGAGAAAGAAACAGCTATTTTATTTTACTTGTCTTCCTGGCACACAGTTAAAAATACACTAATACTTTTCTGACACCTCCCTATCGAGAACTAATATAAACATCATTGCAGCAGCATCATAGGAAAATATGCATTAGCAAGCTCTTGAATGCCTGATCTTTAAGCTATTTCTCATGTAGTATCAGTTTCTTACTGTAAATGAGCCAAAATCCTTTCCAGCAGAAAATAATAACAGTGCTTTCAACTTGGAAAGAGCACTTCATAGAATTTTCCTTTGTAGACCAAGTCTGAATGGAGCACTTCAACCTTGTTTTCTTCCTCGTCCCTGAAACATTCATTGCTATATCCTAGCATTTCAGAGATCCGTGGGAAAAATCCACATTTCCCTGGAATTTGAGAGTTTTGCTGTTGGCCTCAATAGACTAAAGATTTCCAGATATATCTTTATGCTTCGGAGATGATACCAGACCTGATCTGAGCAGGAGGCTCATTAGCTGCCTAGAACTTTGCATATCTCATGCTGGGGAATATGTGGCTCATATTGATGAGTACCAATTAGGGATGGAGAGCGTCTACGCTCCACTTTTCTCCATTTCCTTCCTCCATCGTTCCTCTTCTGTTTTATGGAAGTGAAATTGATTTAGCAGTAGCCCAGGAAGTTAGAAAGACGGATGTTGTGTCTCCTCTTTGTTGCTTTAAAAGCYGGCATAGGATTGGCTTTTGCATTGTGTCTTTGAAGGTGTGAGGAGACCAGTCTAATCCCCTGAATCTGCAGGGGTTTGATGGGCTGCCAGTCTAAGCTGTCCATGCCTTTGCAGGACAGTCATGCCCTCAATGGTCAGCTGGCTGGTTGAGATTCCTTGTTGRCGATGTTCATTGGTCTGCTCTGGCTTTATGCCTCCTTGCAACTGAAATGCTGTTGTTTGGTACCGAAGTTCAAGGTGTCCCAGCCCATTCAACCTAGTTATTCACATGCAGCTCTGAGGTATGGCCAACTCTTTTTAAACCCAGTGCTCTGGGGTGAACTCTGAAGCTACAGACAGCTTGTTTTCACTTCTAGGTGCTCAGTAGAGTACCATGGCTTGACAGCAARCAGCTGAAGGAGCAGAAGAGATGGAGTTAATGCCCTTTAATTGATGAACTCTTGGTCTCAAGGAGCAACGAGTCTTAATTACCCACATCCTCTTCTATTCAGCTCATGTAGGTTCTCATCTTAGATGTAGTACATAAGAATTAATGCAGCTGAGCTGGTTTTCACTTATGTCAACCAGTTGGTGGTATACCATAACCCTGCAGTATCGCTCTTCATTTTAATGCTGTGCCCTGAAGAGAGAAGAAAATAGATTTCTTGTTTTCCTGCCATAGTGTTTCTTGCTTGCTCTGCGATTGTATGTGAGGAATCATCACAGAAGTTGGTAAATACATAGCAGTAGCTCAGAAATATGAATGATACTTTCAAAGATAGCAGCRTTGTTAATATGGAAACACTCTGGAAGTATAACTGATCCCTCTCCATGTCCAGTTCAGGTATTCTCGTTATTTCTCATGTTGTATAATTTGGAGGTCTAAAGTGTTCATTAAATAGCATGTGTGAAGCATAGATGGAGCAACGGGGCTTGGGCTCCTAGAATTTGTGTATTCTAAGTTTAGACCATGTCTCAAATGGAGCTCTGGTGTAGTCCTCCAAGGCTGCGGTTCTTGTTTGCAAATCTAGGTAAATAGTTAACATAAAGAACTTTTTTTTTGATGTTCCTAGCTTGTGTTTGCCACAGTTTAAGTCCTGAGCATGATGCCTGTAAGATCCCGTCAAAGCCATGAGTGGTTGTACTGTGGTACAGGACAGTGAGTCAAGTGAGCAGCATTTTCCTTAGGAGTAAAACAGAACTTAGCCCAGGCTTGCCAGCAAAGCAGAAGATGCCCTAAAAATGAATTCAGCCACTCAGGTGGAGGACAAGCTTAATATTTCTTCAGCTTCCCCAACTTCATTTTTTGCAATTTTGTTTTTCGKTGCAGTTATGTTCTGTTTCCCCGTAAAGTCTCAAACCAGCAGTGTGACATCTGGGCGTGCGGGTGTAGCTAATCAACTGCAGATGCCGTTGCTATTRTAAGCCTGCAAGCCACTTGAAAAGTTACCCAGGATTTTTGTAATGAGGGGCCTAAAGTTATTATTTGAGCTATTTTCTCCTTTTATCTTCCCTGCAGGGGTCATCAGACTGGCAGTATTTTTTTTTTTTTTTTGACAAGCTCAAACTTTAGACTTTTAAAAGTTCAAATCTCTGTGTGTCAAGCTACTTGAATTTCCTGTGAAAATATTTGAGTTGTGAATCAATTTGTAATGATACAAAAGGGAACAAACAGATTAACTCTGTATTAAAAGATGGCATTTAAATGCACGAGGAAATAGCAGCTGAACCTGCACTGAGGCATATCTACCATTTTGCAATTAGACCTGATATTGGCTGTTACCATTCAGTAAAATTAGCAAATGTGTTTATGAAGATAACTTTCTTAAAAATCTCTTAGTTTAAAAGCAGAAATCTTCGAATTACGGTGTTCAACTTTGCAAGCAGGGCAGCCTCCRGGTCCTCGTGAACATACGTCCCTCCTCGTCTCGCTCTTGCCAAAGTATACCCATACACAAATGGTTCATTCTTCTGTATTTGGATTTTCTGTGTTGAAAGGACRGTGGGAGCGGGAGGAGATTTTAAACGCCTCAATACAAAGTCTCCCTTAGCCCTTGGCTTTAAAACGCATAAAGACAGTTCAAAGTTGCATATTCAGGAGAGTCCCTCGCATTCGTGCGCTTGCAGCTTGGTCGCTTAAAGCACAGCACGGAGCAGGGTGCTGGAGCTGGCGGGGTTTTGGGGGGATGCTCTGGCCTTGGAGGAGCCCGGCAGCGCCGGCGCTCGCCTGGTGCCGCCCGGCGCGGCGGCGATAAGCCGGAGACAGGCTGGCTCCTCGCAGGAGCCTCGCCGGCCCGCCGGGGCGCTTGACGGCTCCGGCAGCCTCTGGCTGACTTTTCCCCCGCGGAGCGCTCGCTTATCGGGAAACGAAATTGGTTACAGGATCTCTCGCGTTGCCAAACCTCGCTGACGAAATGTGCCGCGCCGCGCGTCGCGGGAGGAGGAAGGACGGATTAACTGTTTCGGCTCGGTCGTCGCGCCGCGGCTGTGCTCTGGAAAGCACCCGTGCCTTTTCTGACTTCTCCCCAGATCACAAGCGCGCTCTCGCCGTGGCATTCCTAGTGCAGTGAGCACGATAAGTTTGTTCGAGGCGTTTCTTTGCACCGCCGTTGCAAGCACGGTTTAAATGATTCCTAAGTATCCCTATAAACGTTCCTATGTTACAAGGATTTAATAACTTCTTATYTGAAATGCATTGGCTAAACTAGAAGAGGGAAAATTAAGATTTATTTAAAGGTAGAAATAATGCTTTGTTGTTTACAGGGAGGTTTTCAAGTAGATTGTTCAACTTGCAGAAGCTTAACCAGAATCAAAGAGAGAGATGTGTATTTTTAAGTTTGCAGATGAGCTGACAACAAAGCCAAGGTGCAAATAGGGTGCAATTTTTTTCTGAATATATTATTGTGTTTGCAAGAACTTAGAAACCCAATCTTCCTATGCCACACTGGAGCGGGAGCAAAACAGCCACTATTTCTTTTAGTTAGTATATGGATGCTATTATTTTTCAGTATGTATTTAGTTTTCAGCAAACGTCAAAAGTCAAACGCACTTTTAAAAATCCTGAAAATGAATGACAGGAGTTCAAGTGCATATTTTTCAGAGATGCACTGAACTTCAGATTGATTGCTCTGAAGTTTGCAGAGTAGTTCTGGATGCGAGTCATTCCTGCCAGGAGCAAATTCTCAGTGTGGCAGATGCTAGTGAGAAAGAAGAGCCATGTATTAAAAAAATTTGTTATACATATACATATATATATATATATATATGCATAGGGTGATTTTGCATTTTTCTAATGATTTTGCACCTGTTTTGCCCCTCGCCAGCTAGAGCTAGCTGCTGCCATTCTCCTGTTGCAATACTGCAGTTGTGCACTTAAGCGCGGATGGAGAAATGACCAGTAGCCAGTTGCCTGATGATGGGTGCAGACCGCTGTTTCTGCACCGCTCGGGTCGCTTCGGTTTGTGCAACAACACGTTGCAGTGGGAGCTTTTCTGTTGTAACATATCGATATGTTTTATCGCAATCAATAGCTGTATCCTCCTGCGTATAAAATTAATAAACCCAGGGGTAAAGCTCTGTGCACATATGGCAATTATTACGTCTGGAAGTGGCTGCTGTGTTAATTGATAGCAGTAGCAAGTTGCAGCCTTGATTTCACTGTTTCTTATATGAAGATCCTGTAAATAGAATTTTTGCACCCTTATTATCAGAGCTCTTTCTCCTTTTTATGAAAAATGAATCACTATAAAAATGTTTAGAGCCCCCGAGCTCACTTAACTTCGTTATCATTTTGGATCCTTTGTCCCTTAACAAGAAGTTACTGAAAACAGATAGTCTGCAACCTATGGAAGAGGCATGCCAGGCTCGCCTGCCCCTCCGTGAGACTCGCCTGCGGTCCCCGGAGCAGCCCAGGGCTGATGCCACCTCGGGACCCTGTTCATAGCGCGGATCCTGCGAGGCGAAGCCATTTCAAAAGAAGATAAATAGATGACTTGGCCTCCATGCTGACATAGCTGAGAATCATAAAAATCAGAGGCTTTCCAAGTTGTGACTGGAGCTAGCGTAAATTTTAAAATATTACAGATTTAGTATTCCTCGCTTTTTAAAATTTTGCATAATATAAGCATGATGTTCCTTAAAAAAACAGGCATTCCTAACTAGCATACCATGTATCCTGCTGCGAACCTCCAGTAGGACCTGGTTCCTTTCTCTGTGAACTCGAGAAGTCAGTAAGCTGATAAAGGCTGGGCGTGCTTGAGCGTGAGATCCTTCACGTCTATAAATGAGAAGCTACTGATGATCAGGGCCCAAGAAGTGCCACCTATAGGTATCAGCGTTCAAATTCAAACTTGCTTTACACGTGGACAAAACAGTGAGCCTGTCATGGTCTCCAGAAGACCATTACTACTGTCAGGTGAAGCTCTGTACRGTTTCATCCTGTTTCTCCCTTCAGGCCTTGCACAAGATCTTCGTATCCCTTAATGCCTAGAAGATAAACAACTGGCTGAYGATGGACTAATTTGGGGAAACATCTGATAATAATTTAATTGTATAACTACAAATATGGTGTGTGCAAGCCTTACATGTAGGGTTTTCAGAAGCACTGATAAGGCTTTCATTGACTTCAGTGCTATGCTGGTGTTTTTTCTGAAAATCTGGAGTTTTATATMTTATGATTGTCTCCTTTACATCCTACCAGTAATTCGATCCAAGTTCTCTAGGGAATCTGCTTCCAGGGAATATGCTTGCTGCTCGTACATAGGACTTTGCACATCTTTCTGGAATCCAGAGAAGCGGCTTTCGTCCAACAGTGAAGGCATGGAACAAAACGGGGTATTGCACAACCGGCCGAGGCTGCTCGGGAGGGCTGCGCGTCGGGTGAGTGACTTCAGTAACAGTGATCCTGCAGCTCAGGAATGAGCTGCATTGGCCAAGAGGAAGACGAAGGGTGGGCTAGCACAGGACACTCCTATTCCCAAGCTGCTCTTTGACATGGAGACTAATACATACGTGGAGGCTTAATATCTGCYCCCACCGCCCCTCGAAAATCTTCCAGTTCCCTTCTGGAAACTGCTTTCTGGGTTCAGTCACTTCATTCCAGAGTAATTGCCTTCTTCACAAAACAGCATAATTATGSTGGAATGAAATCACCTTCTCCTGCAGTTACAATAGCTACTTCAGAAGAGATATTCAACGATACAGCTACGCAGGTCAGCTTTCCACAGAAGACTGCACAGTGTTTTGGTTATCCAAAACCAGTTTTGAGGAAAAAGCTAAAACGTTCAGATGACAAGGTGCACTCTACTCAGTCAGGAGAAATGCGGGTTCTTGGGCTAATTCTTCAAACCAAGAGAAATGTAGAAAGCAAAATAAACCACTCTAGGAGGAATAAAATCCRCAGCAGTGCAAGAGCTTTTTTTGCCATGTGCAGCTCTTCCCCCACGTGTTTCTGCTGCGATGGTCTCAGCTCTGCAGTCACCTGGTTTTAGTCCACTGACTGCAATGCAGAACTTTAACTCCAGTTACAGTCCTGGAACCAGCAGAGCTGATTAATGCTTCAGCCTTGCCTGTGGCAGCTTGTGGATTATAATTAACTGCTTCCCATTAAAGCAACAGATGAGAATTCGTGCAGTTACATGCAGAGGTTTTAGAAGGTGGAATAGTGTCCTGTAACAACAGTTATTAAATTTTTTTTTTCTTGCTGACCCAGGATTAGACCATCAAGAAACTATGGATGTTGTAAACTTAAGAATTCCTTTGAACCTGAATAGGAGCAAAGCTGGGCTCTGAGCAGAACAGGGAGAAGGTGGAGGGTCAGTTATYGGGTTTTCCAAATGCATCGGTTGGCTAGGAAATAAGAAAGTTGTTTGTTCAAGTTTGTGACTTAAATTCATAACTACATAAAAATTTGGGTGAAAGAGCTGTTCAACAGGTAGCCTAGGAAAGACAAGCACTGATRGGAACATAGGATTTGCTGTTCAGCAGATGCTAATAGTATAGTTAGCATCTTTTCTCAACCAGTAATAAAAACTAAGAATAGTTTAGCGAACAGTATAATAAAAAAGTATAATAAACCAGAATGAGCAAGCAGCAGTGGTAGCCTCATGGAGGCTGGTTGCCTCTTAATTCATAGTTAACACTTGACTTTTCTCCTGCAACAGAACAGAACAGCCAACGTGCAAAATACAACATTGGTGTTGTACGRAAATATCCAGATATCAAAATGTGGGTTTTAGAAAATTGAATGTGCAGTTCTTTGTGTATCCTGTAGGGAGCAGAAAAATATTTCTGTATCCTGTCATAAGGGAAGTCCGTTGCAAGGGTTTCCTCCATCGTTGAATCAGATGTGTGCTTGTGTGGTGTCTTGCAYGTCAGGTCCTGGGCAGGCTGTAAAAGATGCCCCAAGCAGTTGTCATCCAGAAGGAGGTTTTGCAGCAGTGATGAGCAGCAATCAGCAATAGTTGCAATTGCAAACAAAAGCAATGAGTTAGCAGCATGGTTTGGGGAGAGGAGAAGAGGTAAGCGGTGGCATTTTCCTGATGTCCTCCAGGATGAAGGATGTTTTCCTTGCTGCTGCTGCCATGGTGGCAGAAGGTCCTTGCCAAAGCCACGGCTGGACCTGTACTGAGAAATGCAGGGCCTGRTGCTCTGCAAACGTGGTGGAGGGAAGACTCTGGAGCTGACATACAAACTCCAGTCACTGACAGCAGTATGAACTACTAAAAGAGAAGAATCAAGTATTTCTTCACACAGAGTCTGACATCTAGTCTTGACCTTTCATTGCACTGTGAAATATCCAACAAAGTTGAAAATGAATATAGCAGCCAAATCTGATTTTTATGTGGAAGTTCTTGAGATGCTGCATACYGTGCAAAGGCACCTACGTTACCTGGCATTCATTTGGCTGTGGAATTTAAAAAAAATGTATGTCATTCCTTAAATATATATACCATATAGATATACACCATATTCCTTAGATTTAATTTCTTCAGTGGCACATACAGAGCCAGGGTCATTCTCTTACTTCATGAGTATGGGAATGAAGGGCATGTGTAGAGACTTTGAGCAGAAAAGTTTAAACTTTACACGGACAAAATGTAGCATGAAACAGTCCATTTCTGGGTATCTAGTTGTTTGTCACCAGCCACATTGAACTGGGTGATTTCATGAGACATTGCTTTAAGGAAGCTRCTAAAAGAAGGAGAAAATATATAAGGCAGGCAACTGCAGGAGCTCCTCRTTTGCTCAAGCACAGCACCGTTTCCCCAGTTGCCTTCCTCCTCCATCCTGTAGAAAGCCACCCTACGTACTCTGTATTTTTACGACATTTTTCACTGCGTCTCTATCTGCTTTGCATGTGTTGTGCAGCCTTCCTTACTTAGCTGCATATGTTGTTAGTATAATGAAAAGGCCGGTGCCAAATGCACTGCATGTGTATGACGTGTTGTTTCCAAATATCTTGCAACTTTGGTCAAAGCAAASTAAAATTACACTGGGATGCTCTGACAGTTTTTCCTCCTCAGTTGAGAGCTATTTCCAACTCATGTGTTTGCTACTTCAAACCTGCAGAGCAGGCAAGGCAGCTAAAAAGAAAAAACAATCCATTTTAAAATGGATTTATTAATTTAATACTATTTTTAATATGAATTTTTCCTCATTCCTTTTTTTCCCCCCTCCAATGTAAGATAATGACTGAGGTCAAATTCTAAAAATTTAATCCCAGAAGGTGCAAGATTTGGAGAGTTATAAGCCACTGAAAAGAAGGTAAGGAAAGAAAACGTGTTGCAGCCAAGTTTCAATTATGCTGGTCCTTTTGCTCTTCCACTTTTAAGGTTTAGGTCTCTTCTCTGAATTAGTCATTTAAATTAAGCTTCCTTGACATGTGGTGGATAGAGAAAAATATTCTTCAGAACATTGGTTGACAGGTGAACTAGGTAATGGAATATAATCTTTCCCACTTTTGTGCTTTGAGACGTTTTCACTTCTATGTTTAAGGAGTCAAAATAAATTTAAGTACAGCGTGTAAATCCCAGACACAGTTACAGCTTTCCTTGCAGCGTTGGGTTAAATGTAAACAGCATGAATCTTACAGATACCTTTAAATTAAAAATGCGTAAATCAGAGCTACGYCTGAGACGTTTGCAGTAACGGCCCCGAGCAGCGAGAGCGAGGAGGACGCGCGATCCGTCAGCTGAGGGCTCTTTCAGCCACGGCGCTGCGCGGAAGTTTGGTCGCGACCCTTGGGGCAAGTTGCAGCGCTTTTATCGAGCCGATCTGCCGAGCGATTGCCGCGGCGGGGAGCCGGGTGGGAGATYGCCGTCTCGGCGAGCAGCGTCCTTAAGGAGGTCTCTGCTGTTGGAGTTTACAAGGCAGATGGTGGAGCTTTTCTCGTCGCACGTCCTGACCGTACTAGCGCTCCGGGCAGGCGTTTCCAGCCACCGTAGGCTCCTACAGTCTGGAAGATGGGGAGAAGACTTCCCTGGGTGGCTTGCAGCTCAGTAACGCCGTGACCTCCTCCAGCAGCTTCAGGARGAGCATTTCCCTTCCTTTGCCGCGGTGTTCAAGTGGCACCTCCAACTCTGAGCGTAGATCAGGCAGCAAAACTGCCTTTGAATTCCTCTGGCTTATCTTTTCCACCATGTTTGGCCAAGCTCGGTTCTTCTGAGCCGAGACCAGCAAAGACCGTGTGTTATCGCCAGGGTGAACGCTCCAGACCTGAGAAAGGGGGCAGAGATGTTGAACACCGGAGGGACGTAACAGTATTTACAGATAAATGAATTTAAAAATTCTAGAACTGTTTTCTTCATGTTTTAAAGACCATCTTGAACAGAGCAGGAGGTCTTAATATTGTAAATTCACTGAAAACAAGCAGATATGGAGATATTCCTTCTAAATTATGGTAAAACAGAAAACTCGTGAGATTTTCCTGTGTTATTGCAAGAAGGAAAGAGCAGTTCACTTGGGGCCCGTTTTCAGCTCTTGCTCATTAGCAAGTCCCTCTCTGAGCTAAAGTCATCACTGCTGGTCCGTAAGATTTACAGGTCCGGCGCTCGCAGACTCAAACGAACTGGATCAAAGGGCCGTCTCCCTGCAGCGCTGCCCGGGCGGCCGCCGCTCCGCTGCGAGCTGGATGCGAGCGAGGATGTGGTGGGCTTGGGGCGCCGCGCGGAGCCACATCCTCGGGGGAGGGACCGGAGGACAGCGGCGCCGGCTTTGCAGCCGCTGCTACGTAAAAGCGCGACTTTGCAAGGCGAGCTGCGAGGAGCCCGTTGCATAAGCAAATCTTAGCGAGAAAGTCAGCAGCAACGAGAGAAATGAAAGCGGCGTGTTAAACCGCGCAGGCGAGGGCAGACGGGGCTCTGTGTCCGGGCTTGGTTTCAAATCCCAACTCCACGTGCCACTTTGAACCCCTGCGCAGTGATAGCGGAGAGACGCTTGGTCCCAGTTGTCCAAAGAAATGTTCTCCCGGGCTTGGCGAGATGATGCCGCGGCATCGCACTGGCTGTAGAAAGCTGGGTCAGAACTTGCACGTCTTCCAGACGGGACGCCGGGGGCAAGTAGTGCCTCTTGCAGCGAAGCCGAGTGCTCGTTCGGCTGTATCGCCAAAACATGAAATGGTGGGTCGTGGTCTTGAAGCTTAGTTCTTCCCTTGATGGCTACAACTGTCGTAAACAGCAGGCTTTTTTGCATTCTTGGTTGCCCATCACTGGTGCAGAGCAAGGCAGAACGTTGTTTGCACAACTGCTGGGGAGAGACTCTCAACCAGCTGGATTTTTTTTCTCCAAACCTTTCCTTGTTCATATTCGTATGCCCTTTTAAAACTTCATTCCAGCGAGTTTTATTTCATTGTGAAAGCTTTGTAAATCATATCAACTAGACTAAAAGCGTGCAATTCCCTTTCCTGAAAATAATTAGAATATAGTTGTCTCCGATGTGACAGCTGGAATATTGGTTGACGTTTATAGTGTTGTTCTTGCTTTAGGAAAAGGCTGATAAAGGGAACACAGAGCTGTAATTTTATCCGGCAGCCTGAACAGACTTTGTAACCTGGATACACGAGTTAATTCTTTTCTGCAATGTCTTCACCTAGCAGGCTTCCCTTGTCAGCTGCAATATCTTCAGCAGATCTTTGGCAGGGCCTGAACCGTAAAAGGCCTTTTTTTGTTTTATACAAGCCCATTAGCTACCCATTAGGATTTCCTGCTGCCCAGGTGGAGCTGGGACCCCAGAGGCACGTGGCCTTTTCCCGTGGAGCCAAACATCTCGGCTCCTCCTGCTTCTCTTGGCTGTGCACAGTCCCTCTCTCCTGCCTTGCACTTGCTTGCCAAACTTAATATTTTCTGCTTTTGGCAGAGAGATCTGAACATTGCACATACAGATTTAGGAGAACTTAAATTTTTGCCCTATTCAAGGCCTTCAAAGAGTTGTTTCTCTCTCTCTCTCTCTCTCTCCTTTTACACGACTGCAAAAGTGCAAAGTTCCCAACTGCGTTACTGGAGTGAATTGTGTTGGTTAAAGTTGACATGTAGCATACTTGGAAGGTGGCAGATTTTCAAGTGTCTCATTCATAAAATGCTGGAAAGATGTAATTCAGCCTTGGATCTGTTTTGTTTGCAGGAGACTGGGGTTTTGTTTATTTTAGGGGGTTGTTTATTCTGGAGTCTTTTTAAGCTTGCGAGCTGTGGGTTTGAGGCTTACGGAATTAGTGGGTAGCCAAGAGCCCTTCTTTGAGTGAGCTGATAAGGTTTTATTCGCTTAATTGTCAGGTGCATCTGAATAAACTGCCCCAAATCTACTCCGATTTTGTAACCTAGAAGCCGTCTTTGCTTAGCAACTATTCAAACCTTCTATATGCGGCTGGCAGCAAACGTGGGATTTCAAAATGAAATCAGGCTTTAATGAGAACATTTGCCGCAAGCGTGCTGGTTTGCACCGCCGCGTAAAGCTTTGCGCCGTGTTTCGGAGGAGGCTGGGTTGTGGGTGAAAAGCAGGAAGCCTGGAAGTGTCTTCTCGCAGCCGACGGGCTCCTCTCCCTCYGTGCACGAGCAGGACTGAGAGTTTGCAGTGGGGCCTTTGAAGGCTGGTGAGAATTCCAGGGGTTACACTGGTTTCCAGACTTTAATTCCCTAAATTCAAAAGCACACAAAGATTTTCACTTATTTATCTGAGTAGCTGCTTTGCTTGCATAACGGGATCACAGTGCTCCAGCAAAATCAGGCACTAGAACCATTTTTGCGATAGGCTTTCTTCATTACATGTGTTTTATCTTTTTTTTAGTGGTTTTTTTCAATTTTGAATAATTTTGAGATTATTCTTTTTTTTTTTTTTTTTTTTTTTTTTTTTTTTTTTTTTTTTTTTTTTTTTGTGGCAAAGCCAACTTATGTTTTATTTCCTGCAGTGTTGCAAACAGCTGTGTAGTGTTCCTGTTGCAGTTCTTTTGAGCTGTCACCTTGGAAATGGTCTCTAGAGATGGGTATCCAGCTAGACAACATGGTGTACAGCACAAGCCTACTCTGGTGAGAAAATCATAATTATAACAATAATCTCGTCAGTTCCCCACAAGTATAAGCCACTCATGGATTCCTTATGCTAGAAGTAGTCCCGTATGGTTGTGACTRTATAGAAATCTTCCCATACGGCTGTGACTATATTCCCGTGACACATGCAGTGTTAGGCAGAAATCAGCAGTGCGTAATGTGCAATTCCATCTCTTCTGAAACTTTTCTCCTCGCTCTGAAATTTCTCCGGGTGGACAGAGTGTCTCCAAAGACGAGCAGGGATCACCCTGTTCCCTCCAATAAACCATTTAGGGATTTTCTGTGCATCAGCAGCCGTTCGCATGGTACAAGTCGGGGTAGTCCAGCTGGGTTTGCTGAACAAGCTTCTGACCAAGGCTCCAATTTCTCTAATACCCTGTCGAGAAGCAACCCAGAATTGCGTCTTGCTGAGATGGGTGCAGGACAGCCTGAACTGGGGAGCTGGCTCCTCCTGAGAGTCTCGGAGCCCTGTGCCTGCAGCGGGACGCTGTGTGTACGGTTTGTAAGCACCCACGTGCAGTTTCCAACCTCTCCTGTGCTTTTGTAATGCCATGCAAGTCAGCGCTGGGTTCCCCTCCTTTGAACCAAGGTCACCCTCACTTTGAGCCTTTCCTTGTAGAAAGCAGGGGGTGCCAGTGCCGCGTGCTGTCCCGTGCGTTCGTGCAGAGCTGTCGGAGAGCTTACAGATTAAAGATGCGATGTGAAGGCAAAACAATTTCTGCAACGTGATTGAGATTCACGGAAGTTTATCAGCAATATTTCCTAGCTGTAARAAGAAAATAAGAAGCAAGCCTGTATTTGTGTGCATCCCTGACTCTCTAGATGGACTTTCAAGCTGTCAGTGTTTGCAAATCTATCYTGGAAATAAATGCATTCTTTTCTTTTTAGCAATTTGATGCTCCAGAAAGCTTTGCTGTCTTGCAAGGTTGCTGCAAATATTTCACTTTCTTAAATTGCTGTGCCTTTACCAATAAGCATCTAGGCACAGCTGCTGCATTGATTTTCCCAATCTGACCTGGCTTCTCGGTATTCGGTAACAAATTGCTGAACTCTCAGCAGAGACGTGCTTGCTTCTCTGYCCTTTCAAGCCCTAGGGTGTAAATTCACTGCTCACGCCGTGCGCATTTGTTTTGGTGCTGCTGTGGTTGTGCAAACCTTTACTCCTCGTGGTCTGGAAATGGAAGCAGCACATCAATGATCCAAACTTGCTGAAACATTTGTGTGTCTGCAGAAAAAGTAGGTCGTATCTCATTAGATGAGTATGGGTTATCTGTTTACTGAATTTTACTCCCTGGGAAGAACATCCCCTTCTGCTACAGCCTGTGTAATTGCTTAAACTGTGCAGGACGTTCAGCCTGTGCATACRTTTTTGAGTGTCTTTTTACCTTCTTGAGTTTTCCATTTTTTCTTCAAAATCTCCTGACCTGCTCCAGGTTGTTGCTCTCAATCTTTCAAAATTTGAACCTATTCCTTATGCAACGCTTTGAGTACAGTTTGCAGCTCTTGCTTAGTCTAGAAGATTTCCTGTTTGCTTCCTTTGTCTCCCCAGTGTAATCTTCCACCACGCTGTCTAGTCTTTAAGCCTAAAAGAGATACGAAGATGGTATCAGGCAGGTGTAGTGTAGCTCATACACATGCTTCACCAAAATCGTATCGACTTTCTGTCACAAGTCCAAGAGAAGCAGCGTAAATGCAGATAGAACCAGAGAAAGATGAAAAAGCATTGAATAATTGCAAAAAAACCCAGAATTAAATAATTGCAAAATTTTAATCTGTCCATATCTTGGAACAAGTAGTCACAAATGTTCTTCCAGAAATTGTGGGAAACTGGACGCTGCCAGAGCACTTAAATGCTTATGTATGCTTATCTACCTCTATATATATAGGTATGAACATATATATGTAAATGTTTCCATAGGTACGTGTATGTGTCAGGAGCAAGGTACAAGGTCTGAGGCTGAATTGTTTCCAAGGCTGTTGGCCATTAATCTGACACAGATTAGGATTTGGGGTACAAAATCTGAAAGTGGCACTGTGGATTTTGCACACAAATGTAGGTGTTTGTTCTCTGCCCAAACTCCTTACAGGCTGGTATACTCGGGCAGGTTGCAGAACTAAGCCTTCCTGTACGATAATTGCCAGCTCGGGGATAAATACTGCTTAGGGCACCTATACCAAAGACTTGTTACTGTGCTGAATCTGAGCCCTGTTTTGGGGGGTCTTTTGTCGGTGTTTTTTCTTTTTTCTTTTTTTTTTTTTTTTTTGGCCAATGTATGTATATTCCTAATGAGGTCCAAACCTGCAGATGCTCCCTAGGCACTACTACTATTTAGCTAAAGGTGTATGAAATACATAATTTGTCAGTGAGTCATTAGGGTATCAAACAAGGCTCACAGTAAGGTTTTCAAATGCACACAAATCACATTTTCAGGAAGACTTTGAAGCTTTCAGTTCATGGCAAGTTAATGAGAATTTGACTCTGAAATGCGTAAGACTCTTTTGGAAGTGGTACTTTTCGTCTCAACCATTCATATTACCTTACATTGGCTTGCTGTTTCAGAAACAAGAGTTTCTTACAGAGTACTTGAGGAAAAGAGGATTCTCCAGTTTCTTGTTAATCCAATCGTTTGGTTTCTTTAATTTCCACACTGACTGTCCCCTTTCTTTAATTAGGCCTGTTTCCATCCACTAAGGTATCTAGGTCACTGAAAAGCAAAGAYGTAGATGAACTCCATGTCTCTTAAAGCAACTCCATCTCCATTGCTTATGTGTTCTCATGGACTGGAGATCRTCCATTGACATGACATTGCAGCCTCCCAGCAGCTCCGATGTWTAATTTGTGAAGGGAAAGGGTTTTTTTTTTTCCAATGTTTGGCTAAAGTAGTCTAGCTTCAATGCCACCGGGCTGCCTGGAGTCGTGCCAGGTGTTGTTGGCTGGTCGTGATGCTATCTTCCTAATCATTAACTGCAAAAAAAAAAAAGGAAAAAAAAAATGTTGTTGTTGAACTTTTGTGGTAGCAGAGTTATTGCAGCTCAGTTCTACATCTGTTCATCGGACTTCCTGTGGTTTTTCATCGAATCATATGATTGACAGCTCAGACAGTCTGCAAAGGTTTTGGTCTGTCTAGTTTTATACCCCCGTCCCAACCACTAAATCTGACTTCTGCTTTGTCTGGYGGAAGAAAACAAGATAGGTTGCTGTGGTAGATTGATGCACCAGCGCTGATAAGTGTTGTCTATTTAAAGTCTGCCGCTCAATCCTAGTGTTACCTTGGGCTCTGAAATTGAAAGCGAGCAAATGTCTCCGGTAGGTTTGTTTAAAACTAGCTGGAGGTATCTCTGCTCTGGTAGTGACTGAGTCAAAATGCAAATAATGGCTCCACTGGACCCATTTATTGCTGCTTTGACTTGCAATTTGGGGAATTTCGTTAGCTGTGGTATTTAGCAAGGGGGGAAAAAAAACTTCACCAGCGCTGTCTTCTGTGTTTTGCAGGAATGCTGTAAGAGTTCTGTGACCTGGTTGTTTCACAGCTCTGCTGAAACATTCATGTAGTGTCATCTCCTGTATGTCTGCAGCACAGGCAAAGGCTTCAGTTCATTCGTTTGGAAGCAGTACATGCAAAAGATAAATGGCACAGAGCTGGATTTGAACTTTCCTTGACCTACCATATGTCAAAAATCTTAAAGCTTTATGTCATTGGTCAAACTTTTCGCATGGTATTTAATGCTTGCTGGTCTAAAGTGTTTCAAAGTCAGTCTTGTAAGTCAGAAACATTTTGAGGTCATTTGAATGTGATGATTTTAATGTTAAGAGGTTTTGTTTTCAATGAACAAACCAGCTGGTTTGACATAGGCCACCACATGGCCRTGGATCATGGCAGTGACCTAACAAAGTTGGATTTGAATTACTGACCCGGAAGTCCAAAGCTCTGTGTCTCCTTAACAACACATGGAGCTATTCTGCGTCCAGGTGGACAGCAAAAAACCAATCATTTCTGTCATCATTTATCTTCTTTTTATAAAGATACACTTGAAATAAAGTATATGCAATGGCAACATATATAGTCACTGACACAAAATGTTATCTCTCTCCTTAAAATCTCATTATCCTTATGTACATTTCCAACCTGCAGAATGTTCAAGACATATGTTGGGTGTGATAKAATCCAAGGTGGTTGCGGTGGAGTTACAGTCTTTAATTGGAAGTTGATTATTAAATTGCTACAGTACGATCACAGTAGATAGCAACATCGATCAGCCTGAAGAAAGGCGTAATAACAAAATCAATACAAGACAGTCATTGCCTGAAAATACTACAGCTATATAGTTTATTTTATGCAGTCCTTCTAGCAGAGAGATGATGGCATAGTAAGAGCTGAGCATCTCAGATGTAGCTACTGGAATCTCTAATACAACAATTTTACTTATGTTTTAAAGCTGAAGAACACATCGAGCTGTGTAAGAGTCCAAAATGGCTCCAGACTAGTGCCATGAGTGCCTGCAAAACCCGTAGTTATAATCTGTGGCTGTGCAGATGGAAAAACAGTTATCTATGTCCAATTCCTCTGAAATTAGCAGCTTTAATCACTTCTTTCCCTTCTGTCCGAGAGGGACTACTACATGCTGCATCACTGGCGTGCAGCCACCTTTGGGGTGAAGAGTGACAGCTGTGTAAGGGCTTTTCTCTGCTAGGAAATGTTATGGTGGTTTAATCATGAGGTTTAACCATTCATTCTGCTGATGCAATGCTAAACTGAACACGTTCCTGTCTACACTGACCACAAGGCAGGAAGCGTTTAGGAGGGAAGCGGGGAAGATTACATTGCGGATAAGCAAGGTAGGATATCAGTTAAAAAAATGCACAAGGGCTTGACTGTGTGAGGCTGAACTTGCCAAAGGAATCCCAGTGTCCTGAGAGGAGAAGTGGAGTGGCAAAGGACTAAGGCAGGACGGGCTTGAGGATAGGGAAGCCAAAAGGGAAAGGAACAGAGGATGCTAGTAAAGAGGATCTCACAAGGCTGAAAAGCCATGCTGTTCTGGAAAGGATTGGAAAGATGACACTGATGGTGACAGAGCACAGCAGAGTTTCTAGGGGAACGTGAGGTGCCGGTGGTCAGAGGAGTCCTAGCAGAAACCTCAAGATGAGATGGTGAGGAGAGCTGAAGTAAGTGGCAAAATATCTGTGTGGATCTTCAAAGTGGTTTCCCCAGGAGGATGACTTAAGAACAAACCCAGCATGGGGTGAGCAAGGGCAATGACAACGGAGACATAATGGGTAAAAGAGAGGGTGTTTAACACTGAGAAAAGAAAGGTGAAATGGAAGGGGAGGAACTGGGAAGAATTTTGCATGTAGAGGATGAGAAAAAGAAAATGTGAGTGAGTGCAAAATAGAAGATGTGATAAAGAGAGACCATGGAGACAGAGGGGTAGCGTTGGGGAAGGGAGTAGACTAGGAGACAGGAAATTAGAATTGGGGGTGGATTTGGCAGTGTGGACTAGGACTGAGGAAACAAAACGATGTGGAAAGTTAAACAGGATGGTCAGAACAGCCCAAAGGAGAAAGGTGGTAGAGGAGAATTGCTTGGGGACACAAAAGGGTTATGGGAGAACTTCWGTGCTGCAAACTTTGTATGTCACACTGGGAAATGAAACTTGCTGACGTACCTTTGAGGTTCTAGGCTTTGAACTCAACAGGAGTTGAATGCCTAAGTGCCTTAGTCGTGTCCTACTGCTTCAGATCCTTAACAGAGGTGATATCATTGGAGAAAATACTGTCCTTCCTCCCTCCCTGAGTTGTTATAAGGATGAGCTCCCCACAGCTTYTGAAGTCAAGTGCAATAATGGCTCCGAACGATCCTTTCTATGCTAGTATTGGCATCAAACTAACTAGAGTTGGGGTGAGTGGCCTGACCTCAACATAAACTGAGCCACACTGTTGGTTGGAGCATGCTACAGGGTGCCACCAGCGTCCCTGTGGACGTAGGAGAAGAGATGCTGTAARCCAAAGCTAAAAAAGCTGCCCGTCAAGATGTGTTCCTCATAAAGCGTAATGCAGGAGGAAGCTTTGAGGCTGGGTGTAATTGYAGATGCTCCGTGTTTGCACCAAACTGCTCTAATAACAGCAGTATATAAGGAAAGAGTGGAATACTTTCCATGTTTTGTGACTCCCAAGAATACAAATAGGCTGGATGTGTAAAAGTTAAATGAATGACCCTGAAAGCCAAGTGGCCAAGAAATGCCCCTTCAAAGGAGAGTGCTCCAGCCAGAAGAGTCTGGTACCCCAGCACAAGGAAACAGTACCCTGTGAGCTCAGGAAAGATGATAGGGTATCCCTCCATTATTAATGGGCAAAGAGGCTTCCCAGCCATTGCCGTGCTTGTTCTGATCATGTCACACCATCGAGTTTATTCTTAGTCTTAGCCACAGCCTTATAAATAATAAAATGGGTCATGTTTTATCTTACCCCAGTGATCATTGTAATGCGGCTTTTCTCTGAGACTCTGCCAAGCCCTTGACACAGGCAACATTTAGAAGCAGACAATACGATTGAATAGCACGATATAAAAATAGGCTCAGCTCTGCCCCAAAGCACATGCACGAACACGGTGGGGTTGCAGTGAACTGCCTCAGTCTCCGCACCGCTGTGGGAGGGAAGAAAGGAAAAGGGGCTGGAAAGCTGAGGGTGCGGCGTGCCTATCCCGTCGGGACCGCCTGGGCTGGCCCAGCTGACGTGTGTTGATTCTGCAAGTCCTTTGCTCAAAGCTGGCCCTGGAAAACAGCAGCCTTTGTGGAAACGGTATTGTCTAGCCTGCAGTTTCCAGGAGGTGGAGGTATCTGCGTAGATGCCAGTAAGGCCTGTAGCTTAGTGTGGCTTCAGCTTGAGAAGCTGAGGTGGAGAAGTGGAATAGATGCGTAATCCATCTCAGCTGAGGAGCTTGCACGATTTTCCGTGTAGTGTAATTGTCGTAGCAGTGCCACTAGAGTCGTTTTGCACGCTCTTCGGCAGTGGGAAAGCCCAGACACAGCAAGTAATGACTTACCCCAGACTAGAGAGGAACCTGTAAGCAAAACTGGAAATAGCATCTAGGACTGCAGGGATCTGCCCACGGAGTCTAGCCACGCTTCCTCCCTCCCACTGGGCTTCCTGGGAAAAGAGCATTTCTGTCCTGGAAACTTCTATATTGAGAAAATCTATCAATTAGGAGAAAACATTCAGTTTACTATAATGTTCTGTGTTCCTGAAAACACATCACAAACTGCATGTATGTTTAGGACCTTTCCAAAGGAGTCTCCTCCTAGGAAGCTGAGTACAATTAATAGCAGAATCCTTTTTAGAGAAGACTGAAAATAAGCAGGTTTGTACATAAACAAGTGAGAAGGCCGTGGTGGGGCTGCTGTAAATAAGTTTTCTTTAAGACCTTTGTATTATGCAAAGGATTCATGTTTTTAGTCTTTGTTCACAGACAAATTGAGTACAATTCCGGTGGTAAGAAGTATGATTAGCAGCAAAAGGATGAAATGCAGTGTGTGTTCAGCTCAAAGGCAGAATTATAAATCATCTCTTTATCCTTTGTGGTAAATATTTTCCTGAAGTCTAATAGTTTAGTTCCTTGCATTATTTTTCTTTTCACCAGATCTCTTTCTTCAGTGTCTGTGTGGGCTGCGTGTTTGCAAACCTTCCCTCAATGGGCTTTTGTTTCTTGTTGCAGAAGTTTCCTGAGCTGAAGTTCAAGTACGTGGAGGAGGAGCAGCCAGAGGAGTTCTTCATCCCGTACGTTTGGTCCTTAGTTTACAATTCGGCGGTGGCCCTGTACTGGAACCCACGCGACATCCAGCTCTTCACCATGGACTCAGGCTGAAGGAGCGGGTGCCGCAGCCACGCCAGCTCGACTCTGTCTTGCTGCGGAAAACCCAACTCGGCACTGCGTGTTAGTACCTGGCCCCTTCCAGTGTGCCCCCTCCAACCCCAAAGCTTACAGAGAGCCAAGCTCGCCGCTCGTGTACAGTCCAACTTCGGCACCTTGGAAGCCCGTCACCGTGGACGCTCTGGCAACGGCCTGCGGTGCGAGGAACTGGCGCCTTGTAGGCAACCTTGTATTTATAGTCCTATAACCTAGAGCTTGTTTGATGAAAATGAGGCCTTACACATGGGGTGTGATGTTACTACCGACCACGAAACTGATTGTTCCTTTAACTTCACTGGGGTAAATGAGAAAGGAGATGGGCTGTGATTTGGAAGTAGCATTTGTATTTTCCTTTCTTGAAAGCAAGGCAGCTTCTTGGGGTCAAGCTTTCCGTGGTCTGCTGGGTTCTGTGGTGGGTTGCTCCAGCCTCGGTACCACACTTTCCCTCACTGCCCTTTTATTTTGATGGCACTGTCACGGCTGCGGTCTCTAAATCAGTGTCCCCCTTGTCATGCAAGTGAGCTAGCAAGCAGCATATTAAATTGGCTCTACAGACACATCCAAAACACTTGATTTTAGTCTGAAAATGTCGGTGGGAGGATTTTCAATAGCAAGTCTTTTCWGGTTCAACAACATTCTTTAGAGAGCTAGAAATACACCAGCTTTCCGAGGGAAGCCCCTTGCAGACCTGCTTTGCTGTACTTTGGGAAATTGAATGTGTGAACGAATGTCCAAAGAAAATAGTTAGAAGATTGTAAAATAGACCAATGTCCTGTGAAAATGTGTGTAGTGGTGGCAGTGTGTAGCAGGGATCCCCTGGCAAAATTCTGTGTTGAAAATCCCCTGTTTGCTATTGCAGGGTTTATGGCAGAAGTATAAATTTATCTGAATGTAGAAAACTTCTTTTGTTTTTGGAAGTGTCCTTTCCTGATATACCTGGCTTAATGCAAATAATCCAAAACCTGCCTCTGCGGCTGGACAAACAAAAGAAATGGAAATGGACTGACCTGATTTTGAAGGAACATCTCATTTTTCAAAATGGCTTTTATTTTTTTTTTTCCTTTTTTCCCGTCTCTGGGGAGGCTCCTGGCAGTGCTCACTCGCACGTGGACGCAGACGCTGTTGTAATCCCGGCGCTGCTGTGTGCAGGACTGTCACCGGGGCATTGCATGCCAAAAGCATGAAGAGCAGGGAGTCGGTTCCTAGAGCGACCTGGCGAACCCCTGTGCTGGCTGCCTACCCCAGTGTGTCGTGCTTGCTGAGCTGAAGAGTAGGGTGCACTCGCTTCCAGACAGTCCTCTGGGTGGCTTTAAATAGAATTATTTGCACTCTTTTTCCCTGAAGGATACACTAGATATTACTTTTATCTGCTAATTTAAAGGTGGAAGTCCATGGAAATGCTGACTTAGGGGAAAAAAAAAAAGAAGCTTTCCATATTTATTTAAATGTAACTACAAAGAGACATGAACAGCACAGGAGCATTTAGGACTTTAAAATGGCACAAGCTTTTGAGAAGAGGCAATAGTAACTGGAGCTGCAGTTTTTTCTTAGTAAAACACAAGAAATGATTGAACTGTGCCTGAGCTGCACGTATGTTTGTGCTCTGTTTAGGATTTTTCTTTCTTTCTTTTTTTTTTCCTTTGGCTCCGAGCAAACGTCAGAGGGGAATGACTCTTCCTGGTTACTGCAGTGATTTGTAATTTTCTCTTTTAATAAAAGACTTCAGAGCGTTTGTGAGTCAGCAGAGCTTTGGGAAGGTCGCTCTGAAGATGCACTTTCGTACCGTGGAGTCYGAGGCTCCTGGGTCAGCTGCATTTCCATCGGGCCTGCCCACCCCGTAACGACCACCCTCTGCCCCGTAACGACCACCCTCCGTCCCGCGGGCTTCAGGAGAAGCCGAGCCCTTGGTAAAAGAGGGCTCGGATGGAGCAGATGCTTAGAGCATCAGGGTGCCAAACTGGAGCGAACCTGACTTTCTCCAAAAAGGCTTTTTCTAAAGAAAAGGGTATGTGAAGCAGCAATCTGAAAAGATAGGTCAAACCGGCTGCTGGATCAGGGCAGGAGTCGCACAGTGAGTCATTTTGGGCCGTTCTCTCGTTCCAATGACACTGAAGCGCAGAGGAACAGGTTTGTTGCAATTGCATAATTTCCTCGTGCGTTTAATTAATATGCAATGCTTACGGAGCCCGGCTGGCTTGGAACAGCTGGAGCTGCAAGCCAAAGTTGCAGCGGCAGAGCCAGACCAAGATTTATGCGCGAAGCCGTGCCGGTCTGATTGGCTCTTGGAGGAGTCTGAGCGTTATATAGGTCTGGCCGTGTCCTGAAGTCTGCAGTCTGGCATGTTCACAGATACTCTGTTTTCCTTCAGATCTGTAAAGTATCACCTTAGGGATCCTTTTCATTACTTTATGTGAAAGATTTATTATGCCTAATAAAAAGGGAAAAAAAAATTCAACCAGTAACTGCAGGCTGTAGTGGTGGTGGTGGTGTCGCGTGATGGCCGCTGCGCGGTGACGTTTGGCCAGCCGGTCTCGGCGCTTGTCGGACCCAGCGTGCGTGAGGCTGTGCGCCTTCGCAGGGCTCTGCGGCAAGGAGAACCCGCGTTCGATTTACCAAGCAGGCGGTTGTTTAAATCCGCGCGCGGTGAAAGGAGGGATGCGTCATGCCGCAGCAGTGTGCTAGTTCCCACCTAACGGAGGGCTCTTGCCAGCTCGCGCCGCAGCTTCCACCATCGCAATAGCCGAATTGTCCCCGTATTCCTGCTCCTAGAGCTGTGATACCTCTGCTCAGCCATGTTAGAAAAGAAAATCTATTGCTGTGGGGTAGGGAGGGAAAGCCAGGTCTGCCCTGTGGTAGTGCAGAGGACCGTCGCTTCTGTGGGGCTGAAACATCCAGGCGGAGAGCGGGCGGGAAGCCAAGTTACCACGTAAACTGATAAAGTGGAGACCAGCTTTTGGACATGAGAAACCTCTTGGTTCCTGAGGAGGGAGAGGTTGTCCTTGCTCCGTGAGCTGAGAGACACTCCCRTCTTCCCCTTAAAATGAAGCAGTTGGTTGCAAGCTGTGACTTTTTTTCCCCCCTTGCTTTCTTACGGACGAGTCAGGTGTCCTCAACTTGGGTAAAAGCAGTCCAAAACTCTTCCAGATTTGAGGATGTGGTGGGTGGGGGGAGATCCTACTAGTCTAAAAGGGAAGAGGATTTTAGACAAACTATAGGAACAAAACACACTGTTGTCAACGTAGATTGTTGATTGACAAGTTAAACGGGAAAGGCAGCAGCAAATATCCCCCCACCCCTCGCCTTTCTGCAAACTCTGAAGTTTTGGGTACAAGCTCTTCTGCCGAGAAGTTGAGTTTTATTCTTCCCTGTATTGTACGATCCAGCTATCTAAGGGATTAGGAYTGGCCATGCTGAAGTTAACTCCACACTGTCTCCTGATCAGCTGGTCTCCATTGAGAAAACCCCTGCCTATATACTTGAAGACCAGACATTTTTCCATGACTTCACTTCTGTAGTTGCCTGGCCACTGCAAATCCTTTCTAGTCTTCGCCCGTTAGCAGGTCCTCAGCTGCCTTAGGTAGCTAGCCTTAAAAATTTGTACCATGAGTACCCRAGTATCTCAAGTGATCTTGCATAGATGCATAATGCTGCAAATCCCGGGGTCCCAGCCCTGTAATTACTTTGTGTGTTTGATTTGTTGTTGTTTTGTTGGATGGGGGGAGTTGATTTTTCAATAGACTCTACTAACATTTCCATCGTGGTCCATAACAGCCGTGCAACTGGTAGCTATGTGCAACCRCCTCGGTTGAAATATCTGATTCAGAGAACGGAAATGTTGACTCGATTTGTTCCTTTTTACAGTTGTGGTCTCTTCCCCTCCTCCCCGAATCCAGGTCAGGGTGCTAACGTCTAGACCAGGGTGCTAATTTTCCTAGAACTGTTCCGTTTGGGGAGTTTCACSAGCATTGAGGGTTGCATCAAGGCTTTTGTCCTGGAGGTTTCTCAAGCTAACATTGCGGTAAATGCTGTAGCAAATATACCCACACCCTCAGGCTCCAAGAGTGCTCTTTTCCCTTAAATTACAAGACAGATAATCCATAAAATTGTCTTCAGCTGCATGATATGGAACCAATCTGTTTTTAGCATTTCTGGCAGTAAAATGTCATTTGTCGTTTAAAGGGGAGGAATATGTTTATCTACTCCTTTCGCAAGTTGCAGTCAATTGGTTAGGGGTGTATGTTCTTAGCTCTGCCAGAAATCCCGCTACATCTGAGGGTTTTGTGCTAATTCTGGTTAGGTTTCATGTGAGCTGGAGGGGAGGTGAGTTGAAGGTAAGTCTTTCTGTGYAGACTGTTCAGTCTTGACCACGAAGAGTTGACCGAAGGGCAGCCAGTTGGGCTTACTGTCAAAGAGCTCTTAATAGTTTGGTCAGGCTATGGTTCCTACCAGGTGTCCTGGACATCATCTAGCAGCATCCGTGGTGGCCCTGGACTCTCAGCACATTGCAGGCATCCCTTGACACTAAATTCTGCATGGAGGAGTGTCGCGTATCTCACAAGGTTGGTTGGTTGACTAGGTTATTCCGAATGAAGCTGGCTATTAATTTGGGCTTAGCTGTAGGGCCGACTGCCTCTGAGAAGCTTTGCAATCTCACTTCAATTGTGACCACGTATCTGCAGAGCTACACTTCCATCTTTGCCTTCAAGAGCAAGGGTCCTCCAGGAGCGTGCAGTAGCAGAGCAGCATGGTGCTACGGGACGTGGAGGCCATGCTGAAATAACCCTCTGCTGACCCACTCCTAAATTGTGATAAGGTGAACAGGGGCGTCAAAAGCAGCTACATCCCACCGTTGTGTGTCGCTGTCTACAGGACTTGCCATGCCTTCGCCATGCTCCCTTTGCTCTTTGACAGTAGTTACCCTGAATTGCAAGGCTCCAGCTGAGATTACAGCATGAAAAGCCTGTAAGCATTTAATCATAGATGCTATGTTTTTGCTGGATGGATGCTTTTCATATGTTAGGTCTATATAGCCTTACTGCAAATGAATTATCTCAAGTAGCCATGTTTTAATATTGCAGGCTCTGCTACCACCCACGGATTGTGCCAGCACTTCCATGTACTTAGATAAATGAAAATGTCACTATCAGTGAATCCCTCCAAATCACAAATCAACTACACTGCTGAGCTGCCAAACTGGGACAATCTGAATGAGAGATTTAAAAAACAGAGCGATTTTTTAATGCTGCTGAAGCACACTGCATAATCCTTCATCATCACTTTAAAAACTGTCTTAAAATTAATCCAAAATGAATATGTCTTGGCAGACATGATGAAATGTTCAGCTGTACGTAGTTTTTGCCAGCTGTCTTGGCAAACTAAATGGCAGACTTCAGTCTTCCTTGTATTCATTTTGCACTGCTGAATATGCTAAATCTGWCAGTGCTGGAGGAAAACCGGAGGCCTTCGAGCATCCAGGAAGCAGCAAGGGTGGGAAAGGAGATTCCTCAAGTCTGGTTGCAAACTTGGGGTCTCCCAGCGCAATCAGTTCTGGAAAAATCACCGCTAGCTACAAGTGGTGACACCGTGTCCAGCCCTGGCCCAGGAACTTCTCCACTTGTGTGGAGAAGTTCTCCACTTCTCCACTTCTCCACCATCGCTGCTGCGATGATGGCTATGGGCCGGGCCGGTTTGGGAAGGGATCTGCTCGTTTTGGCCACGGCACCATCAACAGGGAGCTGGACGTGGAGCGATGATGCGTTCCCCACTTTCAACCACAGGGTTTTCCTGTGGCCAAGCAAGGAGCTGCTTTACCCTCCCAGGGAAGGAGCGGACGGAGCCAAGAGGCTCCACGTGGCTCCGTTTTAGCTGCTCTTCCTTCTGGGGAAAGGAGATGGGAATTCTCAAGGCTTGGCAYGTGCCAGGGTGGGTAAAAACTCAGGGAGAAAACCCCACTTCCTTCCTTGGTGGGATCTATTCTACTTGCATGAGCTTTGTATTATAGGTTCGTCTCAGTGTCTCCWGTGCGTCTCCAGTGTGGAGCGGAGCAGAGGGAGAAGCGCAACGGGGACGTTTGCTCCCCAAAACAGAGCTCTAGGCAAAGGCTCTAAAAAAACTCTAATTCCCTCCCCCTCAAAAAAAAATAATAACAATTTTCAAAAAGCATTTTTGGTGTCTGCAATCTTGTGAGTTTCTCTCAGCCGGAATAAGAAGTGAAAATTAAATTGAAATTCTTCCCTTTCTCCTAAATCAAATCTTGCAGGCGCCAATTGCCCTTTCAAAGGTCAACCTTTTAGCCCACAAAATACGGAATCGATGCGCTGTTGACCTAAGGGACAGCCGTGAGCTTCGCTCGGCCTTTCGCTCCCCACGGCGTCCACGGGTGCACGCCAGCAAGGGGGAACCTCCACCCGAGAGCTGCCTTCGTCGCCCCGGGGCAGCCGGTTTTCTGTTCTGTTAGGTGTGAAATATCGATATATACAGAGAGAGATATGTAGAGATATGGCTGCACTGGTGCAGTTATTTTATATATATGTGTGTGTGTGTGTGTGTATGTGTGTGTGTGTGTGTGTACATACGCACACATGTATGTATGTATGCATGTACACGGTTTTGCCCCAAACGGAAGGCAATGCAATATCGAACACGTTAATATTGGTCTCGTCGCCTGGTTCAAGCGGGAGCTGGCGCCTTGGGGACACCGCAGACAGGCGATCGCAACGCAGCAGCGGCGCCGACCGCAGGGGGAAAAGGAGCCGAGAAACGCGACCGGGACCGTTAGCGGGTGCCGCGTCCTCCTGCCCACCGAGCACGACGACGGCCCGCGTTGGCCGCGCGCGTTTCACGGGACGGATGGGGAAGGTGAGTTCTCGGCTGTTTGGGAAAGGACCGCGCGGGAGCCCCTTGCACGGCGCGCGGCGGGAAGGTTTTACCTCCTCTCCCACCTTGCGCGGCGCGTGTGTTTGTGTTGTGGCTCGGAGCGTGAAACGAGGGCAGATTAGCCGTGTTTGTGCAGCTGCCAGGCTCGCCGCCGCGCCGGTCCCATCTGCCGCGCCGTCGTGTAACCCTTCTGCTCCCTCGGAAATTATGAGCGAGGCAGAGAGCCGCCTCCTTTTCCGCTCCTCGCTCGCGGCCGCCCCAAAGCCTGACCTTGCCACGCCGCGTGGGGGCTAGCAGTGCTGTCCTGCACCTTGCCCCATGCCCTTGGGCTGCCCCGCCGGCCCCCCTTGCAGAGCACTGTTTGCACTCGTGCCACAGAATTGCAATTGCCCTTTCGCTACGTGAGCTTTGAGGGCTGACAGCAGTCTTCTGGGCAGAAGAAATTGGGAACTGATCCTAGAAAGCCATTTTTTCACCTCCCTTTTGTGCCTGCCATCAACAGCCATCAGCAAAGACAGCAACCATGGGTGCTATGGTAGCCCTCTACCCCACCTCATGTCCCCAAAATGACGGCCACCAGGCTGGAGACCTTCTCTAGAACTTCCCGCAGAGACCCTCCAACAACGGCCACTGGACCCACAGCTTTTCCCTGGTCTCTCCAAGGTCTGTGGCTTGCGTCCAGTGAAGATCTAGGGCTTACGAAGTCAGAAAAAGCTGCCAGCTGGTCCTAGGCCCTCCTTCCCAGGCAATGCCCCTCTATCCCCTGCATCATTTTAGATCAGAACAACTAAAATTTGCCCAGGAAATGCTCTTGATCTGGGCAATTCAGAGGTTTTCACACCCTGAGCTCCCAATATAAGGCTAGCCGAATAGGGGTTAGGTTTTTTACTGGTACCATTGCCGCTCTGTCCTTTTAAGTTTTAAGAGTTTCTTTGCCTATTAGTTCTCTCCTACCTCAAGAATAACCTTTAGGATGGCAAGCTGGTGGGGGTGAGCRTGGGAGATGTTGAAAGATGGGGCGGTGAAGAAACTCGTACCAGACATATTGTTGGCTCTTGGCCTGAGAAGCTAGGCCTGCCCAAGGCCTTGCCAAGATCATTTGCACTGGGAGGATACACAGATGATGACAGCCAGGTATTTCTTTGATGCAATTCTGCGTATTAAGCAGGAGAGTGCGTGAAGTCCCCTTTCCCTGAATACAGCAGCACTGGATAGGCTGCAACAACCTTGAACCTAAGCCCAAGCCTGACTCAAACCACTYCTGTGTGCCCAAAAATGTGCGTGCCTCCCCGCTCCCTCGCTTTCTGTTTCATTTCCCAAGCTAAGTTTCTGATCTATCCCTGGCATTTTGCTGGCTTTCGCTCTGCTTCCTCGTTCCTCAGACGTAGATGGAGACACGCGCCCTTTTGTGCAAGCAGTTGCAACCAGACTAGTGCCTCAGAAAAAAAGAGCAGCCTCTACTCCATCTTTTACAGGAAGTCCCAGGAAAGACCTCGTTTTCTAGCCCAGCCTTGCCATGCTGCTGTGGAGTCTGCATCCTCAAGCACAACCATAGCTTCATGAAGAAGAGATGATGCTCTGCAAGGTGCATCTAACCTTCAGGTGCCACCAAGAGGGTCACAAGGCCTTTCCCGCAATCCCTCACTGTCCCAACCCCAGGAGAGTTGCTATCAGGATGTCCACCCATGATGCCACAGGTACTGCAACCCTGGGCAGGGTAGAAGGGAAACCAAAGAGGGGTCAGAGCTGCCACTGCCCAAACACAGTGTTACGCTTTGGTTTCAACTGTGCTAATGTGCCTGTGTGCTTGTGATAGAAAGATCCTGTCCTGGGGTGGAGAGGACAACCCAAGCAGCTGTTTCCACTTCCCAGGCCTCCCCAAGGCTGCCCACAAGCAGGAGGAGTGAGGAGCCCCCAGGCCCAAGGCATTTCTTTGAGTGGATGCACAGATGGAGATGAGGACTGACACGCTGCAGTGATGCTGGCACCACAGCAGAAGAGGCATAGGAGAAAGGGGACATTCTTTTAGGGGGAAAAAGGTGCTGAATTTGGGAGTGCAAAACACAGGTTAAGACCAGTTCACAGATCAGGAAGGRAATTTATTAGGAAATAATGTGGAAGAATTTGTGTAGCAACAACACAAAGCTAAATATGAAGCCTCTTTCCTGCTGAGAGCTGCTGTGTCCCCTGGCCCCGTCTCCTCCTGCCCATCCCAGCGCTCACCTCCACGTGGTCCCCAAAGCTCTGTGATGAGACCCAGGAAGCGGCTGATGCAGGCAGGCATGTCCTCTCCTGCCTGAACCATGTCTACCAAAATAAATTTGCACATGTGACATGCCAGGGCCRGGGGGAAACAGGGCCCTTGCAGGAGCTGGAGGGGAGCAGGAAAGATTCGTGCAACTTTCCCACTTTCTTGAGTACTTTTCTTCCTCCGTCTCCTTTTTCACGATTTTACTGCTTGTGTAATTACAACTGTGGGTGTCAGAGACTTGCTTCTGCCCTGGAAGCAAGCACTAGTCCAAGCACCCACTTTGGGTAGCCAGTGACACAGATTCTACCACATTTTTAGCACGAGATGTTTTATTTCTGGAAAGACTTCCCTTAGCAGCATTCATAAGAACATGCTGCACGAAACAACGCCAAGGAGGGAATGGTCTTTTTGGAGGCCCTTGCAGGGACAGAGCATCCTGGGACTTCTGACAAGCAAAGAATGAAAGACAAATGCTGTGGGACCGAGGCTGATGCCGCTCTGCGCTACACGTTTGGGATCAAGGCCTGACTGGGGGGTTGTGGCCAACGTCTCATACTTGCACGTGAAGCAGCACAATGGCTATATATATATTTTTTTGCACAACCCACATGCCTGTAGGTCCTTAACAGCACGGCACATCTGACTGCACCACACACACGAAGACATCTGGACGCGCTGTAYGATAAACAAGACGTGGGCAAGTTGCACCCCTGCAGCTCCCCCGTTGTTCAGAGCGAGAGCTCGCTGCAGAAATTCCGAAAAGGGGGAGCAGGGGAAGGACTCATTATGCTTGGAAACTATTTAAATATGTCAATATTAAAGGAGCGTAATTACCACTCAAGCAATTCCAGCAAACAAGTCGGTAACGGTGCCTACTTTACGGGAAGTGCATTTCCTCTTGGCAGTGCTCTGGGCAGGAGTTATTCAATACACTCTCCTGCTCTGCTCCCCCGGCCTCATCGCTGGCTCTAAGGGCACCAGCGTCCTCCAGCGAGCTGGGGGCCAAGGGGCCGCCTGCGCCAGGACACACGCAGGACCGGGCCGCGCTGGCCTGCCAGTCCCTTTGCACGTCCGACGGAGATGGAAGGGAATTGGGCAGCTGGAGCAGCCTGTCTGAACGTGGCGCTGGCGGCTTTATTGCAGGAAGAGGCGGAGGAAGGATGAGGCTGTGGTTAAGAGACGGGACGGAGCACCCAGATCTCCTGAGTCAGTTCCCAGCGTTGCCCCAGACTTCCCGTGTCGCGCCGGGCGAGTTGCTTAACCCTCGGCGACGCCGACTCTGGCCTCTGAAGCCGGTCTGCGGTTGGCCTTGCAGCAATGCAAAGTTGTGCTATTGCTTAGGGAAACTACTAATGGCCTTTGACTTTTTCTTTTCTTCCCTTTTTTCAGAAACATGAGCCTGGAAGCTAGATTCCTTAGACTGTTAGTCGCTGAAGGGAACGACTGCTTTGCAGCGCTGCAGAGAGACTTCCCAGAGATGCTGCTGGAGGAAAACGTTTGGAGGAGAAACACCCCCCCCCCCTTTTTTTTTGGTGACTATCAAAGTATACCAAACGAAGGCTATTAATAGGAACTGTAGCTGTAGGGGAATGGATGGGGCAATAGGATTTGATACTTGAAGGTGAGACCTAAAGCCTGAAACTAGATGATTCCCTTGAACAAAAAGATCCATGAGGTCCAGGAAGAGGTTCCTCCACCATGCCTTGCTTGGAGGCACCTGGAGGTGGATCTGCTCCTGTGGCTGTGGCCAAGAAGCACAAAACTGAGCAGCAACTAGCAAGAAAATGTTTTCTATGCTTTAAAAGGAAACAACCCCCAAAGACCTCCTAGGATTGTGCACTGTGGTCAACTTTCAGGACAGCTCACCTTCCCTCTGGGTTTCATTGCACAACTCTCTCGACCATTTGGGTTCACCGTGATGGACCATCTGGTCCCAACACCCAGCCARTCTCCCAGCCCAGAATGGTGCCACAGCTGCTGCTCCCTCCTCAGCAACCCGATGTTATTTAGGAAAGAACTCAAAGTGGAGAGGGAAAAACAATCTTCAGACAAACCAGGGACAATTAGTCTCTTCACTCCATTAGCTGAGCTCTTTAGGTAATTCTCATCATTTTATCTGCACGTGTCGGATCATCCCTGTGTAGTGTAGAAGGGCTTTTATCTGCATTTTTTGCAGATGGGGAACCATGATTTCAGGGATTTGTGGGCATTCTCAGGGAGATCCTTCTGTGAGCACTTGGGAGGCCTCTCGTAGAGTTTACTGTGATGCTGAACCAGATACTGCTATGCTTAGAAACTATTTAAGTACAGCAATGCAAATGCTCGCTGACCTCCTACTGGCAGGTCCTCGACAGGCTGAGCTGCCCCAGGGGTCCAGGCTGCTCCACGTGGGGATTTTCAGATGTGGAGAGGCAGAAAGGGGCTGGATCTGTGTCTGCCTCATGTATTCTCATAAACCAAAAGTTATTTCATAATAGCAGTGGGAACAAACAAACCATGCCACTGGCCTTTTTAAATTCTTAAAAAAACCTTGAATATTCTTAACTGTTTCTTTTTCTTTTCTTTTTTTCTTTTTTTTTTTTTTCAACAGCCACCCAATTTGAGTACCGATCCCATCTAATGGCAGCAGGAGAGGTAGAGCAAAAGATTATATTTAATGCCTGGTTAKTGCCTGAAAGGCATCTTGAAAATGTAAACTGCCACAGAAACGCTGAATAATCTTATTTTTGTTGTCAACACTCCCCTTGAGCAATGCCCTTAAGCCTGACTAATGCTCACTGCAAGTGAAGCGAACGTCTTATTATATTCAAATGATCAAATCTTACACTTCAGTGTATAAAAAACCCATGATGCTGATGTCTGCTTAGCTGGAGGCGCTGTTTTTAGTGGTCAGACCTGATACACAACGAGGACTTTCCCTCTTTGGGTCGCCCCCCCCCCCCCCAGTTTCTCAGAGAGAAGCTCAAATTTCTGCCCGCTCTTAGATCATTGTGTGTAGTAGCCCCTGCAGCACAAGACTTGTGCAAACAGTGTTTTACCTCCAGCCTTCAGTGCCCTAGCAGAAAGATTAATGATGGAGTCTCCCACCAGGGTCTCGGACTTCAGTTCCCAGTGCTGGTCTCGACTTGGTGATTGTGGAAAAGCTGCTTAATTTTGCCATGTTTCGACCTTGAATCCTGTGAAACAGGGGCAAATGCAATGCTAAATTTGAAGYCTTGCTGAGATGCTGCCACTGGAACAAACATTTCTTAAAGTATTTTTTCCTGTACTATTTTTCCCATTAAGGAGAGACAGTCCCCATTCCCTCTTCCAAGAAGAAACCTGCGCCATATTCATTGTTTTTCAGTCTCATTCCTCAGATTTGCATTTGCTTTTGATGCCACCGTGCATTCTTGCTTTTCTCCTCAAATGGCCCCAACTCGTGGCATCCAAGTGCGTTTGTGGGAGCCAGGGGATGAGGAGCTACCTTTCTGCACGCTCYACACTGCATTGATCCACACGATAATTCCTCTAGCTGCGTAGGGCGCTCTGTGCATTAATCTTCTCCCGTTAGCTGTAATTTGATAACGTTAATGCTTGGAGCACAGCCTGCTGGAGCATATGGATGGCTTCCCACTTGTGCTCCGTCCCTGCTCTTTCTCACAGCAGGCTGTGACGCAGGGATGGGCTCCGTAATGCGTGTGGTTTGGGGGAAGTCTCTTAATGGGAGTAATGCACTCAGGAAGCCACTTGTGAAAAAAACTTGGAGGCAACGACACGGGAAGCTCCTTTCTGCCTCCCTGTTGCATGGCTGGTTCAGTGATTGGATTGTGATGTGCCCATCACAATTACTTCCAGCATCAGTGATCCCAGTTAATTAAGGTGAGTTGTGGACTTGACAGACACAATAATAATCCAGATGAACCCATCAGCAGCAAACACTGAGGACCTCCACCAGGACAGGAGGTCTCCAGATGCAGAGCCCAGTAAAATGAGGACAACCACACTGTGCCACTRTCAAGGTGTGGGATGGAGCAGGGAGCTTGCTCCTGCGCAGGACGGCAGGAGGCACGGTGATGTTTTACACTAGGACTACCTAGAGACTGCAAATGAGATGGAGGACTTCTGAAAGTAAGTCAGCTGTACACACTCTCTGCTACCTCTGGGAGTGCATAAGGGGCAGTTCAGAGCTGTCCGCATCTGAAGCAGGTGCTGCGATGTAGATGGGGATGTAAGCAAGCTGAAGAAAGGAGAAGCAGCCCCCATGATGGTCATGTTCCTTCCTGACTCCTGCCCTCTAGGTTATTCAGAAACTTAGATGCAATAAGCTCAAGGTTCTTTAATGTTTTTGCAAGCAGCTCACACTGCTGCTCCAGAAGCAGGGCACGTGTGGACGGCTGCTGTGATTGTCACACCAGGGAACAGCAGTCTCTCCAATGTGAGAGACTGTCTGGCTCTTCCAGGGACACCACACTGCTTTTCTCATCTTTGAAGGCATCAAAGGCCTCAGTCCCTGCTTTGGACAGCCAAGGCTGCTCTGGCCCTGCTCTGGCTCTGCTTGCTCAGAGTTGGATTTGTCTCACCAAGTTTCCCTCATCTGAGGACAAGGCACTAATCTAAGCCTCTCTTGCTGCTGACTGATGGCAGCCTGGCTGATTTGTAGCCTGATGGAGCCAGCCCATCTGTTGTATCAGTGATGTGGCGACTGTTGTCAGGGCCGCCTTTCTCTCTGTTCAGTGACTGTAGGCAAGTGTGGGCTATCATTCAGTCTAGCTGAAATTAGGTGAGACAAACCTAAGTGTGCAACTTCTGGCCCCAYACATTAAACAGTAGCACATTGCTGTCGCATCCCGCCACCCTATCCCGAGAAACTGGCCCATGGTGGTTGCTGAAGTGKCCACCTTTGTTGAGCACAGCCTCCTCCTTTCCTTTCAGTGGCCAGAGTAAATCTGAGTTACTAATGGCTTTCACTGGATGATGGTGTTCCTCTGCTCAAATATGGGGGCCTATAGGGCATCTGCACCTAAGCAAGCCACTGCAGCTCCTCATTGCAACTGATGCAAGTCARTGCAGTCAGCAGAGCTTGGGGTTCATCTGTTCCCATAGCAGGTGCCTATGCTTGGTCAGGTGATCCATCTGTCCATCCATTCATCCACCTCCTTGGAGGATCCGAGATGCTCTTAAATGTGTTGCCAGGACCTAGAGTGACCCCTCTGTGTCATATTTGGCTTCTGGCAGGCTCTGGAAGCAGTAGCCACTCTGCTGCAACATCTTTACTGGGTGCACCTGAGAAGGGAGGTTGTGCAGATGTGCCTCATCCCTGAGGCTGCTGCAACTTCACTGCCRGCATAGAGGTCGGAGGCCGTGGTGGTGCCCAAAGTGAGCACTGGGAGTGATGGAGGGCTGGGAAAAGGGAAAGGGCTCTTCAGTGGTGCATCGATTCTGCAGCAGGAACCAAACATTAGGTCTTCCAAATACATAGTCAGAGGTCTTTTCCTGCAGCAAGGTGGTGGGATGTGTAGCTCATAGGAAAGGCTGTTTGTTTTTTTTTTTTAAAAAAAGTGAGACACTAGTGGCTGAAATTAAGTTCCTCAGAAAGAGCCCAGCCAGAATCTAGTGTAGATGGAAATACAAGAGTTAGAAGCTTGAACCTTTTGAAATCAATGATGAAACTGCTGTTATCTTCAGTAGGACCAGAGTAAAAATTAAAACCCAGCTCTGTTACAGGGAACGTAGCGATCATTCTCCTAAACCAGTGGGTCATACTAAAGAAGATTTCTGGCTGTAATCCCAACAGCACTACACTTGGAGAGAAGACCGAGGCAGTAATATAGAAGCAGCTTGACATTTCATGTCTGTTGTATTTGTTTGATGAAAATTTATCAAGCAATGAGTGGGAAAAGTCGTTCTTCTTTTCTATAATATAGAAATGTTATCCTAGTAAAAAATTTCTCTTCCTGTAATAAATCTTGGGAAAGGACTTTACTGACTGGCATTTCAGCCTGACTATCAGCTGGAGGATATGCCAGACAGATGTAAGGGAAGATGTACAAATAAAATAGAAAGATTTAAAAATATTCTAGATTTCAACTCTCTATCAGACGTCGTTTAAAATGATCCTAAACATCTCCWTTTCATTGCCTGCAGACAAAACAAAGTGTAACATATATCCCTTCAGAAGCACTTGAGATGATTAAGAGAAACACCTGCTTACACCTGGTTTTCAAGGAAATGTTCTGCTGCTAGAGACGCCCTGAAAGCCTTAGATACCCTCGGCCTGGAAAGCCCTGCTGATGTCGAGCATCTTGCTTGTGTTGTGCTTTCCTATGGATGCAAGCTTGGATTTTAACCAACACGCCCTAATGGAGCTAAAAAGGTCCACAAGCAGCTGCTCTGTGGCAATATTAAGTGGAGACTAGATAAAGTTATCAATTTAGATTGAACTTGAGCACTTGAACAGTAAAGGTGCACAGATGGCACCCGAAATGCTTAGGGAACTTCTTAAGAAAAAATCCAGCTGAGCCTTATGAACAAATATCCTTTGTAAAACCAGCATCTAAGGAATGAGTGAGGAAGACTCTGAACTACTTTAATTAAAATAATTTGCCATGAGGAACCTGCCTGAAGTTTCAGGTGTTTAAATTATCAGTGCTATTGCAATGGCCACATGGCTGCATCACGGGAAAGGGGACGTCAGGCTTTGCACGTGGCCCAGCAGTGCTTCTTAAGGAAATGGCAATTCTGATTTTTTTAAAAAAAAAAAAAAAAAGGAGAGAGGGAGAAAAAAACAGCGTTGCACAATTCTTTCCAGTCATTTGTGAGGGGCAGGGGGTCTTTCTGAACACAGCACCTTGCGTCCTTTCACAAGGGCAGCTGAAGCTCCCCAAGAGCATCCTGACCTTGGGCTGAAAACCTGGAGACATTTGCCTTGCTTGTCACATACCACTAATAATAGCAGAATATGACTTTACAGCCCAGCTGCTGGCTTTGAACTAGTGCATATGCCTTCCAATTATTTAAATGGCCTGGTTAGACAAAAAGCAGCACCCAGAGATCACCTTTAATATGCACGAGCACAAATGTTCCAGATTTAGCCCGTAACTTATTCAAGCTGGTAGCTCAGAGTAAAGCTGTTGCACTAGCATTACCTCCAAGACCCAAAGTCYCCCTGGCCCTTTTCACCCGCCAACATCCTCTTACACTCCCATATGTATATAAGCGATGATAAATTCTGGGATTGWGTGATCCCATCTTTAAAAATCTGCAACTGTGCTATGGTGTTGGAGAAACTATTCCTCTGCAGGAGGTCATTAGCAGATGACAGGCTGCTTATACTTTGCTGGTGAATCGAGCAGGCTGYATCATGAGCTCCCACCTGTAACGCGGCCATGGCTTGCACGTAGTGTCTTGTGGGTTCCTGAGTGGAGGAAGCATGCGGAGAGCACTATAGATGCCTGCATGGATGGCTCGCACCAGCTGCAACAGTCTACAGTGTGAGCGCTGCTCCCAGGATGTACTGCCAGGTGGAATTAGCAATATTTCTAATCCAAAATAYGTGGTAGGAGATACTGCCTTGTTAGCAGAGCTGGAGGAAAGGAAGGAGTGCACACATCTCAGTGCAACGCCAGGAGCTTACCTAAACTTAACTTCATCAGCTGTCCCAAGCCAAGCCCCTGCTCTCTGAGCAGCAAAGAGCTGGAGATTGGAGACACCRTAAACCATCACCACCGCTAGCTAAATGTCTGTGTAGCAGCACTGTGGGCTATATTCCTCTCACTTGGATCACCCTTCCTAAGGTGGGGATCACAGGAAAGAAGTCCAGTTCAACAAGMAATTCAGACCACCAGCACGAGGATGCTCCTCCTTTAGTTGATGCTCAATTTTGGCCCCTTTCCACTCCCCAGCACTGGCAGACCCACAGAATCACAGAACAGGTGAGGTTGGAAGGGACCTCTGGGTATCCTCTAGTCCATCACCCTGCTCAAGCAGRGTCAGCTAGAGCATGTTGCCTAGGATCCTGTCCAGATGGCTTTTGAACATCTCCAAGGATGGAGACCCCAGCTGGCAACATCTACAAATGCACCTCCAACACAAACAAGGGTTGGCACAAGGTACCCTGCAGCTCCAAGCTTTCCAAATAGTCCAGTGAGAAATGTTCTCCTATAAGCTGGCCAAAGGAGAGTGCAGCAATGATGTGTGCTTGCTGCAGACTAAATAAAGGCAGCRTGGATGGGAAAAGAAGGTGCTAAAGGAAACACAGGTAAATGCTTTAAATAGTACAACAGGACTATAAATGAAAAATAATGGATAGAYAGCACTTTCAGATCAATGGTTTTCCAAATATTTCCTGACTTTGTTTAGCAAATTTTGCCCTTGATTTGTGTGGGAAGATGAGTTCATGCCTAAAATGCAACACTTCAGTCCAGATGTGGCCCTGATTTGCAAATATATTTGATGCATTTTTCACTTATGCGAGTCCTATTAGGTAGGTCTAAGTCCTCTTATAACCTGGGCATGAGATATTCATTTGGCAGCACTTGATGCAGGGAGGGGAATGGGAGAGGTATATTCTGCAGACAACCAAGAGGGAGAGGTTGCTCTTTCCATATGTTGGCTACCAGACCATTATTCTTTATGTATCATTGCTACTTGCCTTTGCAAATCCAGCTGATTGAGGAAAAAAATACTTTGACAGGTTCTTTAAATATTGGTATTGCTACGAGTTGAGATGAATCAAGCCACTTGGCGTGTGTGCTGCCAGCTGCTGAGACTAAAAGGACTTGGACTGGGGACACCGCTGGGGCCCGAGGCATGAATCTGGACGGCTGCAYGCAGCAAGGGAGCTGAGCTTTCGAAGGTCCAGGAAAGCCCCACATACGTAAGTCACAAAAACTCACTTCTGCTTCTCCATGGTTTATCTGCCACTGCTGAAATGGGGACCGTGACCCATGTTGCACAACTTTTTTGACATCGCCTGGTTTGACTTTCCATGGGTTAAAGGTCCTGTCTTCATTACCTAACCACAACAAGCCACGTATGGGCAATTGGTGTGTTCCTTTTTTTCTTTAGAAGCCCAATAAAATCACTTAAATGCTACAAGACGGTGCCTAGAGGGAGGAGTTATGCCACAGTAAAAATTGCAATTATACTACTATGTGATATAAAACACCTATGAGCAGTTCCACACAGGCTATGCTTCCTTTTAAAACTTCCCTTTAAAAACAAGCCCTACAAAATGCCTTTTCCCCTGGCATTCAATTTGAAAAATGTTGCCCATTTCTTTTTTGAACTTARAGAGCAAATGGTGTGATGTTAGGGAAGAATAAGGGGTTTTTGACTGCATGAAGCAGGTTTTTGCTTCAGGAATGGCCATGCATAGCAGCTTGGGGGGGCCTTACACCAGCCACAGGCCTGTTATCTTGAAATCTTCTTGATAAAAGGACTCCAACAGTCCCATAATTTCCCAGCAACTGTGAAAGTAATGCACTAGGAGTTCCTGTAAACTCTTGCTATTTAGCTTAGATATATTTCAGAGGATAGGTTGAGACTTCTTTTCCAAAAGATGAATTAGATATCAATGTAAACAATGAAGCTCATCTGCTTTTTTCATACTTATAACGCATACTAATTTATCAAATGCAACATAATGGTTGTGTCCTACAAACCTCGGCTCAGATGAGAACTCCTCCTGAAGTCTGCAGAACTGTTCATTCGAGTAAAGACCACTTGCATCAACAAGGGCTTGGGCTCTGCAGGCATCAGTGATTAATTCAAAGCACAAATGGCTGAGATCAAAACTTTTTAGAAAGCCATTAAAAAAAAAGACTGGTGCCAAATCAATAAAAACACTGTTTGCAAGAACAATTAGCTGACCTACAACGTAGAGAAGACCAAATCGTATATTCACCTTTCCTCAACTTGTTTCTAGCACAGCCTAACAGTATTTCATATCTATACATGTACCATCATTCATATATACATATGCTTTCACATAATCWTTGAATCCTGGGCAAAGCAAAATTGCCTTGATCTGTAAAAGCCTTTGCAAACCTGCCCTTGAAGGACGAGACCTGAGGATCCTCAGCATCTCACAGGGCTGGCATCCTTCTGAGGCATTCAGAGTGGAAGGCAGGCAAGGGAAGACAAAGGTCGATGTCTCTGGTATTGAAAATGTTGCCTCAAGGAACTGGACTCAGCATTTCTAATGCAGGGTTGTTCTTCTGGCTTCATATGGTCGCCATTAGATTCATTCTGCTTCTTTGTATACTGAGCTGACGGAGAAGGTTGAGCAAATTCATGCGACATGTAGAGCAATGCTGACAACAGCGGCCTTTTGTCTTTCCGAACATCCAATATGTRTCAAGCATCAAGAGCTTAATTCACAGCTGTGTAATTTGGAAAAGGCAATGAGATTTTAGTAATACACATTGGTGGACCTGATCTTACTTGTAAAAAGTATAAATTGTATATGATATATTGGTGTCTAATCATAACATCCATTTTAGTACTCTGACTGCTGTTCTTGTGTGCTGATGATCACTTTGCAATCTGTGTTAAAATATCCCTACCCTTTACAATTTAATGTTTGGTAAAGCAGATGGGTGTACTGGTCAAGACACTATGAACCGCTGAGAAGTCCCCATGTAGCATCCTCAGGGCATCTGTTTCCATTTTCTCCTCACTTCTGGTCCAGGCCCACACAGCAGTGGACCTGCTRCATGTTGCTCTTTCCTGAAATGCTCAGAAAACATTCAGCTTTTCTCTGAGGAAGAGAATTAAAAGCATACCGGCATCTTGAAACTTTTATTTTTGCAGGATGTCACCAATGTTGGTGGCTATTGCTCTATTAGAGTTATCTCAGAGTAAAGTTTCCAGCTTCTGATAAAGTGCTTGATTCACGCAGTGGTCCTTGCCTTTCTGAGGGCTGGGCTAGGTGACCAGCACAATTCCCAGCTCTTACCTGCTCTCAGCGCGTGATCATCAAAAGGCGTTCGAGAAGCTTGAGGCACCTAGGATAGGTTTTAAAGAAGACAGCTGAGCCCTAGAGATGCAAATCTGGAAATAATTATCTAGTTTTGGATTTGGCTAGTTGACAAGTGCTTAGGTCCGGAAGTAGGGTYGAGTCACAACGGGCTGACGGCCGCCCGGTAGAGAGCCGCGACTGCCGTTTTTCTGTGAGGTTGGGATTCGTTTGTTCCGGTTGCTTTCCACAGTCATTCTGATTCATCAGAGATGAAAGTATTTCATGGAAAYGCTCAAGATTCTCATTCGATCCTATCCAAACCTTTTTTAGGGCATGCCTTGGTGAAATGACTTGCAGTTTCACGCAGGAAGGCTGCACAGTGTCCTGGCAGTAAAAATTTCCAGAGCTAGAACAACACTGGATAGACCCGTGTTGAGTTCATTAGGCATCTGGAGTAGTCAAAGGACAAAGGAATTTTCCAATAACCTCTAACTGGTCCTAGAAGGAAAAAGATAGAAAGTCTTTGGGGTGCAATACGAGCTGATTAAAAAAAAATGAAACAACCCACTAATTAACTGTGCTATTAAAGGTCCATCCACTTTACTGTAGAAAAGAGCAACATCTTCTAGGATGGATGCTTGCTAATAAATCAGGAGGGCTTTGTTCATTTGCCAGCTCCCCCACAGGCTAGCTGGGTGGTCTTGCTGCTAGTCAAATCTCTTTAACCTCAGTTTCTCTATCTGCAAGATGAGGAGGAAAACTATGTATTCCCTCTCCCCTTTTATGAAGGTTGAGCTCCAAAACAACAATTAGAAAAGTGCTATAGAAATCTGAAGTGTCACTGCTACTTGTTATATAGAAAAAGCCAAAGTTCCTGGGAGAAGAACAGTTCCCACTGTTATCGCAGAGATTTTTGAGATAGAAGGGGTCCAGGATAGGAGATTTGTCAGCTGYTTTGCTAAGGAAGGAGACGGGCAAAAATGCAGAATTCTGCATGGGATCTCTTCCAAGCTGGAAGGAAYTGGGCAAAGTCTTTTATCAGCAGACTAATCATTTACTTTGCTGTCAAGAAATTTGTCAGTTGGCAGGAACTGCCCCCAAGTCATCCAATACCATCTTAGATATGGCAGGGCTTCACACGAGCATGCCATGATCCCCCTCCCAGGATAAACAGGCCGAAGCATGGAAAGCAACAGGCCGCGGTGAATCCAGCTCTGCCGCTGAGGAGCGCCTGGTCCATGCGCTGCAAAACGGAGCGTGCGGAGGCAGAGGGAATAACTGAGATTTGCAGGAGGAAATAATGACAAGGGATGCAGCCTGTGCCGTCTTGCTGAGCTTGAGCGAAGACATGTGCTGTTCACAAACAACCGTGGTCAAGAATGTTTTAAAAATTTGGGAATCTGAAAATCTGTAATGTCCACCACATCAAAGAGCTCCTGCTCAAAGATGAAGGCAGCCGTCCATCCAGCGTGAACCGGATTAGTTTTCAAGGTAGCCAGTCTAGCCGCAGTTTTGCTATCTTTATTCTTCTGCTCTCTTCTTACAGCCCCTTGGGAAAAGTCTGAGGTTGCATTTCATTATTTTCTATCATCAGTTCCATGATTTGCTAAAGCAGACTGCAAGGTGTTAGCAAACAGTGGTAGCAGTAAAAATACTTAGCTGCTGTTGTGAAAGTGTAGGTATAATGTATCTATTTACTGAATTACAGAAAATTGCTTTCCTCCTGCAGAGGAGTGTTGGCAAAATTGGTCACTTAATTCTGAAAGACTGAGAAAAAGGTAACGGTAATTACTTCAATGTCATGGCAACACATGCCAGAACTGTGAGCAGCTCAACATCTCCTCGGTGCAGTCCTCGCTCAGAAAAATCACGTTCTCTGCAGCAGTTTAGCACTGAGGTTTGGTATGAACAGTGCTCTGGAGAGTCACCTCTGGACAGGTCCCAGGTGCCCGTTTCTATGCTTCCCGGAGCAGCTGGCTCATCCTCTTCCTCCCTCCATTCAGCCATAGATGTTACCTCCAGGTGCCCTGCTGCCCTGCTCGGTCCAGCTCAGAATTACATCGGCACCTCCTTGAGCACCACTAGGACCCTCTCCAAGGCTTGCCCAGAACTTTCCATCAGGGAAAGAGGACCTCAGGACTGATATTTTGTGCCATCCTGTCCTGTCCATTCAGCCAGGGACCAATGCACCACACGGATGGATTATGGGTGGATTCTTGATGACGTCGTGGAAAGATTTGGGTTATTTTGTTAGTTCCTGGGTCTTCTCCAGAGCTAATTTCACTCTTTGTTTACTCTTTTCAGGACCTCTGTGGCCAACAATTAATTAGCTGCCCTACATTAGTAATAAGGGTCCTACTAGTTCATGGCATGGTGCATACGCAAAGCCAAGAAGATTCCACTWTTTTAAAGGGAATTATTGCTAACCACTCTTACTAGTAAAATATCAGCTTATTATAACTGGGAAAATAAACACTTAAGTGGGCAGTGTTTCACTGTATAAAGCAAGCAGGAGCAGCAGCAAGGAAGAAGCTGTTTCAGTATAAGTGCTTTTATGCATTTGCTTGCTGAGTTTAGTAGAAAAACTCCAACACGTCTGGCACTGTTATTACCAGAGACAGCAGGCCAGGCTAGATAGCCTCTTACTGCACTGCCTCGGGCATGGATTTTTGCTTTTGTGTTTTTTAATAAGGATAAAACACATCCTAAACAAAGTGATACTGTATCATGCAGCATTAATCCGGTTACTTGAAGTTAGACACACAGAGGGTTATTTGCTTCCTCTCTTTGCTAAAATAAATAAATTGTGTGTAGATTAAGTGCTGTGCAATGAACACAGCACTGTACGCAATATTCCCCCGCAGAGGCTTGCATTTCCTAGATAAGATACGTGGCAGTGAAGGCTGATGAACTACAGACTTTTGCATGAAACTATTAGTAACTACTATCACTACTAAAAATATCACCTAGCTATACTTGCTAAAATAAACATTTATAYGCACAGATAATACCCAAGCTTGAATGTATAAACCATATAAACCCAACTGTGGATAACAGTCACCAAAAGCTGACCCGGTAAGCGGTGTTGTTGCAGTTTGCCTGTTATATGTGCTCTTCTTGCCTCACGTCCAAATTATCGACAGTAGTCGAGACACGTAGGCAAGTGGAAGCAAATCCAGATAAGATGTCCCAAAATGAAAAAAAAAAAATGGAGAGCTCAGAGATGTGATTTCTTTTTCTGTTTGTTTTAATGAACAGAAAATCATTAGCAAATATTTTCACATYGTAATTTTCATGCTGATGAGAGCATTGAACAAAATAACAGGAGTCTCACTTCCTCTTAGGAAAYGAAATGTAAGAACGAGGCTTGGAAAGAAGCTCATGTGGTCACCTAAGCTGTCACACATCTTCAGGAGAGGACTACCTGCAGCAAGGAGGGCTTCAGGAGCCCCACAGCGCGTGCACTAGGGCTCTCTGAATAAGCCAGCCCTGGGGTAAATGCTCCCATCCCAGCATCTTCCCATCTCCTCTTCAGAGAAGGTCCTTAATCAGCATCTGGTGAGGAGACAGTCTTGTCCAGAAACAAGCACCTCACCTCTAAGAGGCATCTATTTGTTTTTCTGTTGTTGGGAAGGCACAGCTTTAAGTAGTCATTTGCCAGTCCAATCAACTCCAGGATCAGGAAGCTCCTTCAGTGGGAGCCCAAAAGCCAAGCGAGAAACTCAGTCAGTTGTTCTTGTGTAATGCTTCTGCCGGATGAGAATCCGGCTATGGCTTAATCTGGATATTTTGTAAGTGTATGCGGAAAACGATGTTACTAGGGTTACCCTTTGTCACACTGATCTTGTTATATTTATTTTGGGGGGAATGGATAGAATTTAGCCATTAATGTAATACCARATTCTAGGATCAGGAAAGATGATCTGAAACACCTTAGAGGCAACATTTAAGTGTCACAATAAATATTTTGCTGTTGATATCCAAAGACACAAGCACTTTGTGTAAGGTGGAGCCAGATACGTTGCTAACGTTTGTTCTTTTGGAACAACCATGTCAACAGTGACTTGTTGTTTTMGGAAAATCAGATCAAATGCACCTATCAGTTCTCTTAAGCTACTTTTGATCCTATGATTCTGCCTATTTTTGCATGCCTGCATGTTAGGCAGTGCCATGGCCTTGAAACAAAACAGTYTGACAAGCACAAAAGAAATAGCTATCTGGGCTTACACAGTAAAAGTTGGTCAGGTACATCAGAACRCAAAAAAGAGGTAGGAACGTGCCAAAATAATACAGTGTAGCTGGGTACATAGAAACCCAGAATAAGATTAAACCAGCCTAACCACCTGGATGCATGTGTCATACAACAGTCTGTGCRATCTGTTTTTTTGTTCCTAAATCTTCCCGTCCTTAAAAAAAAAAAAAAAAAAAGTTAACTTTAAACATTTTTTTTTCCTTCTGCAAACATCTAAATTGGAAAATCCTTTTGCAAGCTGATCCTTTTCCATTCCAAATCTAAAAAGAAAAAAAAAACAGGCAATTAAATTCTACCACAAAAATCAATGGAGACAGGCCTTTGCCCCCTCTCCTTGCTTGATGTTTGTTTTCATTTATTAAGTGTTCCTAGAAGATGTGTGAAAAAAACTATCTCAATTTTTGCCTTTGACAATGTGACTTCTAAGAWGCATTTTTGCAGTGCTTAGAAAGGTCAGTCAGATTATTGCTGGCAGCATGTAGCGCTCCCACAAGCTGTTAAATTCTTTACCTGCAGACAAGTGGCTCTTGAATAGGCAAAACCCCCTATTTCCTGCCTTTTGAAGATATGAAGGGGAACCAAAGTGGTTATGAAGCCCTTGGAACCGATAGCCTTCAGACAGCAGCGTTATCAAAAGGCAAGGATAAATGGCCAAGTTCGTCCACCATCTAACTGTATAAAGTCRATGAGTTCAACCTGGAGATGGATTGCCTGCAGCAAAGCCAGGGTCTCCAAGGTGTTGAGTGCTCACAGCCCTTAATGAGTACAGGGAAAGAAAACTGGATATTATGATTGACAGCAGTGATTGATATATATATATATGTGTGTGTGTGTGTGTATGTATGTGTATATAAAATCTGGAAATAGCATGCAGCACTTCACAGGAATGAAACCACAGAACTGGGGTCAGATTAAAGAAGGTGCCAGCATGATATAGGAGCCTATTTCCCAATTTGGAGTCCAGACTGGGAGTCTAGAGTGAAGAAACTCCTGCAGTCATTTTAGTTAGAGGAGGAGACCCCGCTGCAAGAGCASTCAGAAAGGGTTTGATGGCAGGAGCAGCTGAGGATGGTTTACCCCTCTTGGGAACAAGCTTTGTCTCCATGCATGTTAAAAGGATGATGCTTCAGGTTATGTTGGCACCGCCTCTGAAATAATCCCATTCTGCTATTGCTTTGGCGGCTCCATCCAGGTTTCTTTGGCGCTGTACTGTGCCTGAAGCACAAGAATTAAGTAACTCGGTCTTACATTTCTGTGTTATTTCCCCCTCCCCGGTGGCGCTTTGAAAATTTTCAAGAAAATCGTAATTGGCAATATTTGTTATCCGTCAGCCTCAACGTCCYCACAATCCTGGAGGACTTCCACACGCTCGAGAAGGAGCTGTTCCCACCCCACAAAACTCACAAAGTCTGAGCAGAGGGACGAGGCCAAAGAGGGCTGGGAACCACCACCATGGAAGTGAAGRGACTGGAAGTGGCCTGTTTTTAAGATTTAATCGCGTTAGAGGTTTTGCTGGCAGGGCTACCAGATGTTGGCAAAAATATCCCCCCAGCTGCATCAGCTTTGATTGTCAAACACAGACAGGTCCTCCTGCTCTTCTCGCTTGTGCCATTTGGGAGACTCGAAAGCCGCCCAGGGTAATAAAAGGCAGAGCCTGCATGAGGATGCCTGGCACATTTTTTGCACTGTTTGACCTTCAGTTTGGCCTCTTTTCCCTCTAAGCCAGCCCCGTCACCCCAYGGATAATCCATGGCTGAGCAAATTACAGCCTGTGCATGGGCTCGCAGCAAGGGGAATTACGTACCAGCACTGACAAATGCAGATTCCCGAGAAAAATCCGGGAGAAAAACAGCAATTAGAGCTTAACTTTTGGGTAGACAGGCATAATTTGGGGGTTCACATTGAGCTTTGGTAACATTTTGCTGTAGTGATATTTCATAGCTTTTTTTTGGGGGGGGGAGATATTTCAAAAACTGCAAATGGAGATATATTTTAAGTAAAAGCTATGGGATTATAACAACTACAAAAGTTGACATGGAGACTCGGAGACAGACATATCACCTGAAAAGAAACAACGAACTCACTTTTTGAAGCTACCAACTTCCCTTGAAGTCCTCTGACTATTCTACAGCAGTGACTGCCTTTGCTTTATGGAAATCTTCCMTTGAGCCAACCCTACCCAAACTGCTGGATTTAATATTATATCACGAAATGACAGGAGGAGCTGGTGATATGTGTCCCCTCTACATGTCATTTCCCACAAGGCCTAAAAAAGATCATCATACTTTATTTTACGATCAACGGGTCATTCATCTATATCTGCTTTGAAGCCACAGTAGACTTTTTGCCAATCACTAATAGAAACTAAATAAACACAGCCAAACAGTGTCATCTATCTGTGTGGTGAGTAATTATGAGGGATTCCTCTTTAAATAGATGCTTAAGTAAATATAGAAATATCGTTTTACAAATGCTGGCTCAAGAAGAGATGTTGGGGAATTACAAAGATGGGACATCTCRCTTCAATATGTACGTATCTTAATGCAAATATGACCCCTACACAGTTATCAAGTACATAGCAAAGGAATTTGTTATTAGGCTTTTTATAGAYGCACGTATGCTTTCCTCAGTGCCCCAGCGCCCAATACTCGGGTCTGAAACGCACTTTTCTTTTCCCGAAGTATCATTCGTAGAAATGACCTTTTCATTGAATGTTTTGTCCCAGTGGCCGGTGGCTCCCGCTGCTGCCTGCCAGCGTGTAGCCACACTGTTGCACCCAGCTGAGCTCGAGAGGTTGGCGCTGGAAGATTTATCTCCCAGGTAAATAATGAAACTGGTGGTACTGAGGGGATGGGCACGCATGTGTTCCCATGGGCAAGAGAGACCACTGCCATGGGGAGAAGCTGGGACCTAAGGTCTGGGGAAAGCAGGAAACGGGTCCCTGCCGTGGGCGAGTGAATGGAGATACTTAGAGGATTTTGGATCTGAGCACTGACTGGCATCATGCTTCCACCATTTCATCTCCTTTCCCTCCCCTTTCCAGCCCAACCCCTTCAGCATGTTCCCCCACCCCATATCCCCACCGATAAAAGTCTCGGAAAGGCAGAGAAATGTGGCCTTTTTGCACTGTTAATCGCCATTGCATGTAAATAAGCTGGCAGGGAGGCCAGGAGGTCAGGCTGCTGGGACGCAYGGCTATGCTGAGGGAACCGGCGATGGGACGTGGGCTTTCGCAGGATGACATCCCTCCTGCTCCAGCTCTCCGAGCGGTTCGTGGCTCAGCAGGATTGTGTGGCGAAACGCCATATCATTGTTTGCTTTATATCCAGCAGCGCTGTGCCATCACTTTTGTAGGGAAACGGCTGCTTTGAAGGTCTGAAGAAGCTCAGCAGGAGCCGCGGCACGCAGGCTGGGTAGAGCTGGGCAGCGGCCCCAGCTCCCGCTGCGTTCCCACAGGCCGGCGGGAGCTGGCTGCTTTGCCCTTGGGCTTCAGCCACCTGAAAGCGAGGTGTGTCACCAAGGTCCCTATTTACTTTGTGGGAGAGAGACTGGTACCTCCAGGGTGACTCATTCGCCATTGAGATAGGTATCAAAGATAAGGGCAGGAATTGCCCTCTGGAGCTGTCTCCTCTCATAGGCACCAGAAAAAAAAAGTATGACCAGGTAAGACTAGAAATCTGGCTTTTTGAGGGCCACTGTTAGGTAAGGCGACCACCACCTCGGTGCCTTATCCCATAGATGGCCTGGGCCAGGAGAGTGCAATGGTGACATCCTTWGTTCCAATCAATGTCAGAAGGTCCAGGAGTTAATTGCGTTTTTCCTATCTAGTCCAGAGAATAGAGATGGAGTGCCTGGGAAGACACTGGAACAGAAATACACGCTGCCCTCAGGGGTGCGTATAATGGCATGGGATTTCTATACGTTACAGCATTCCTTTAAACCCATGTCATCTAATGAAAGACTTTCCTCTTTTTGTTTGCGGAGGGGAGCGAGATGGAGGTGGCTTTGTTACACTACTTCCCATCTCTAAGCTATTTCTCATTTGAGCTTTCGGACGCATATGATYTGTAGAATATATTTTAACTTTAAATAAAATATATTCTACTTTATAGTACCTTCCAAAATAGTTTAGCTCCTCCAAACTAGCTGAGCCTTCAAATCAGTTTTCCTCTAGCTTCCCATGCTGTCCTGCAAACAGACACGCTTCAGCATCCCTTGAGGCGCAGCTGCAGCAGGTCGGGGAAAGCAAGAGGAGCAGAGCTGACAGCTCAAGGTAGAGCTGATGCCGCTGTCCCAAGGTGAGCGATCCTGTCTTCTCAAGCAGTCCCAGGCACTGCTGAAATCAAGGCGCAGTGATTGCAAATCGCAGCTGGCAAACACCTGATTTTTAAATTCCCTTCTAGGAGATGAAYGCTTGCTGTCTCTCCTTTCTCTCTCCATTCAGGTTTTGTATTGAATTTATGGATTCAGTTATTGGCACGGAATATGAAAAGCTGGTGTTTGTGAGCATAAATGGCCAGCTGTGCACTTATCCGCCATGTGTATGTATCGAATCCGTAATCGGGTTGTATAACTGGTCCTATCAGCCAAGCACTCACTGGAATCTGCATCTTCTTGTACAGCTGTATGCTCCTACAAGTTTGGAAAACCCGAGAGAAGCARTTCGGCAGATTGCATTTCTCAAGGTGAGCATGTGCAGGGTCTACTGGAAAAACTGTTTTTTAGGTTCTCAAGGTGAAAAGGGACACTTTGACTCTTTACTTTGGAGTATGATTAATGCTGCAGTCTGACAAAGCTACCTCCCTAAGCAGGACCTTGCAAGGCACCGAGTGCTGCTGGAGAAGTTCAGGGAGCTCTAACCTCTCCTTGACTTCGGCTGGAGACGAGGCGTTTACCACCTCTTACCAGGAGCTTTGCAGAGYGGAGCCCAAGGATCGTGAGAAACCTGAGCTGCAGACTTCCTAGCACATCACCATAAACAGAGAGAGTAATAATAATAATAAGATTAATGGTAATAAAACTTAGCACGTAATGACAACGGTGGTTGGGATTGTGCATGGAAAGGTCCTTGCAAACCTCTGTTTATGGTGCCGCCCCACCACTCAGTCTGGCAGGAGGGAGGGCTGCAGCTCAGATTTCTTCARGCCTTTAGGAGGTGGTAATTGTCTCACTTTTTCTTTAAACACAGTGTTAATTACATTTTTAAACAATGGCTATAAACTCTTTCTTTAATTCTTTGTAAAGTGGCCTTYTGTGTCTCACTATGGTTTGTGGAGTGGGTGGTGGTAGTGCTGGAAGGCTTTTGGGGGGGGTCACAGTTAAAGTCCATCTCTGGGGCTATATCAGATGAAAAATTTCACTGTAATTTTGTTCATAATAGTTGATAGGCTTCAAAGCGGTGTCTGCCTTTGAATTTAGAGGCCGTGGTTAGTATATGATCTGCTATGAGGCACTTTCCCTCTCTGCTTCGAGCTGCTTCTCTTCTCTGTTCAATAGGTGGTGTTGGGGGAAGGTGAGCTTTTTGTGCCAGGAAAAGTAAAAAAGAATAATTTATAAAAATGAAAAAAAAAAGTGCCTATAATATCATTTGGGGCCCAAAGTGCCTTTGGATCTGAAAGGATATCTTTGAAAAAAATAAGTATTAATACAGTTAGGAAATAGTGGGCCATGTTYTGCAGTCTACAGAAGATTCATCCTGCAGCCCCCAGCTATCTCAGCCAGTACAGCGGCTCTTATGTTCTCACAGAATATGTAATTTTTCTTTTAAATAAGGACAAGTCTGGGCCTTCTTTGGATTCATCATTCGTATCAGATGGCWTGCCTTCCCTCAAGATGAAATAAACGTGCAGGTCTGGGTAATATGCTTTTGAAAATCCAATCTTTAAATTACACTTTACTATTAATGCTTTTTTGCTCAGTTTATGCAATTTGGATTGGGAAATCAGGATAACCAGTTCCTATCCAATCCTATATTTCTGGTTAACTTGAAACTCTCTTATTTCAGATTCAATGGAAATTTTTCATGCTGGAGATAGTCAGCATGCGAGAGTGTCCCGACTTTCATTTCAGGGTCACTCTTCAGTTCTCAAACACTTTCCACCACTTGGGTATTTTAAAGAAAATCCAATTCCAAAGAAGTTGTTTTCACTGGAACTGAGCCCTGTGAAAGATTTTTCATGAAAGCATTTCTGTTGGGTTTAATATCTGCAAGAAGTTATTAAAAATCCCTGGCCTGTAAGACTTCTCTGAATTCATACAGGTTTAAACCGGCTTCTGAACACCACCAAAACCTCATTTCAAACTTGCCATTGCCAGAGACTCCACCACAACTATTGGTAATTACTCTAACTGGATTCTAAGCAGCAAAAAATGATGCTTCGTTTCTCACTTGGATCTCCCTACGAGAACCAGCAGCTGGCACAACTTGTACCCTTGATAGTGTCCAGGTACTTGTTATTTAGAATGAGAGTTGTATTTGATTTTAGGACAAAACATCTAAAACTTGTTCTCTGAAAACAGAACTGTTGCACAATATAACTGCAATATTCTACACTTAAAATGCTTGCGTCTTATGAAGCACCTGTATCTCAGAGGTCTGCTTCATTGAACTTTTTTTATGTCAAGCTATAGCCCAGTATGAGCAACCCTGATCCCAAACAACCCTTCACAAGTGTGTAAGTTTTCTTATTAGACTAGACTGACCTCAGTCTTTGATGGGACAAAATTCCCATTAGCATTAGTGAGAATTTTCCCTAAGAAAAGACCATGAAACTCGTGGGCTGGTATCCCACAACCAGTGGAGACTTATGCCTAGTATTTGAGGAAGAGAAACTAGTGCATCTGGCCGGGCTACTGCAATAAATACAGAAAGACATATAAATGATGTTAAGGTTATGACCTACAACATTAGAAAGGAAGGAACTCCAAAATTATATCCATACCTGCTAGCAATAGGAAATACAGAAGCTGGTGATTTTCCTCTCGTTTTGTCTGATACGCTCCCATCCCCTTCCCAACTATTTCTCCCTGCCAAAACAGTTTTGGTTGGTGTGTTTGTTTCTAATGAGGCAACTGTACCTTGTGAGCTGATCTACGCAACAGCAGCGCTTGACCATCTTCCTTCTGTCCAAGCTTCAGAAGATGATCCTGAAGAATAGCATGATCCTGTGTTGCTGCTGCCATTTAAGGAGCTGAACTTCATCACCCGATAAATTCCCTTAAAGTGTGATACTTACTTCGTGCCAAAAATCAGGAGATTATGATAGAGTCATGACCAAATGCTATTTTTGAGTCACTGACACCCCAGCCTTCACCACGTTCTCTGGGCACAGGTGTTGCAATGCAATGTTTAATGCCATATTTTCCAGTGGATCAATCCATATTCTGTCTACTCATGGGACATCCTGCTCCATTCGCTTGGATTGGTGTTCTRGGAGAAATCTGAGCAAAACCACACTGAGGACTACGGGTAAATCAGGACTACTGGTTCAACACAGAAAGTAGCTGCCTTCTGTCCTCTCTCCGCTGGACTCCAGAGGTCTCAGGTGAGGGATTTACAGTGTGACCAAAACCACCCCATGTGTCTGGTGTCAGCCATCGCTCTTCACAGACACACCACTACCTGGTCCAAAGCCTGTCAAATGCTATAGCTAACTAAAAGGAAAACGTTGTAGATTATGCACTTGGCAAATGCAATTATTTGAAATATAAGAAGATTTTGATTTACAAATAAAATCCTGAAGCGGGACACAACTATGTTGTCTGCATGTACTTACCTTCAAAATATTCCAACAAACCTGCTTTGCCTTCTGTTTCCATATAGAAAAAAAATCCCTTTTTGAGATCTTACACACCAAAACAGGTCTGAAAACATATATTCACTAATGCTGAGGTCTGAAACACAGAAATCCAGGTATCATATTGTGCAAGGAAGAATTACAGGCAAGATGGTGCACTAAGAATAAATATTTTACATTAGCATTGAACTCTCTGCTATGCAAGGTCCTAAAGAGCTCCATGGAGCACACGCACAGCCCAAAGGCGTTCACCTCTGGTTGGGCTATTGGAGAAAGATGTCAGACTCTTCCTCATCACGGTATGTTGTAAGGCGGATTTGCTGGCTTTCCTTTAGTTGTAAAATATTGTGCTTGCCTCTGCTCTCTGATCCTTTTCTTTACACACGCCCTTCAATGGACTGGTGCCTCCTTTAGCTCACCTGCTCCCTCCTCCGATAGTGCCGTGCAGCTCTTCCCGTGATCCTGCTTCTGCTGAAATCCCCAGCCACCGTGTCATCCMCCCTCAGACTGACTGACCTAAATCCCTCTCCTCTGACCTCTCTAAACCCTGCTGCCATAAATTCCCCTGACAACATTCAGGAGGAGATCGGCTTGATGTCCTGGGGCTGAATGACGATTCTGTCAACTCGGTGGTGCTGCCGTCACGGGTTATTTGCGGTCCAGCTGTGTAACGTGGACTAGGACCGCATGTGTCAAGACTGTGGACGTAATATGGATTAGCCAGCAGAGGCTGTCCCTGTACAGCTGTGAGAGAGTGACATCCAGGGATGCTGTGAAGATAAGTAGATCCTCCTGCTGATGCAAACAAGGTGGGATTCGCTGTCCATCATCAGCAAGCTAGCTGTTTCTCTGCTATTTTTTTCAAAGTATTTTAGAGTACAGGTGATAAAGCAAAGGTCAGAGTAGGAACAAGTATGTGTCGGTGTTACTCCTCCCTTGCTTGCCCATGGTCACTCTTCCCTTTGCCACTCTTCCCCTGGGCAGAGACCTCATTTGGCCTGTTCACATCTCCGCATCATTTCAGTTCCTCATTGGAGCACAGCATTATGCTGGCTCAAATGTGCAAACCAGCCAGTTCTCGCACTGTTGGGCTAGAATTTGGGAGAGATTATACTGCTATAATTTCTTTTACATTGGCTAATGGTGTTCAGGTAAGGAGACTGCCTGGAGAAGAGAGGGCTGCAAGAAGCTGTCTTATGAGGTCTTTCTCATTTTGGGTAACCCCTCACAGTGAATTTCTTTCCAGTAGACACAACTTCGGAGGGGCAGTAGCAACCAAAAGCATCAGCGCTGAAATGATTGTATTACTTTGGAGAGAGAAACCCAGGGTGGGTGAGGACCATACCTTCCTTTTATTTTATCTGCTTTGCAGGAGACAGGAAGGTGGCTTGGAGAAGATGTGGGGTTTAGCATCTGAACTTGCTATGTAAATGTGAACTGCTGGAGTGGAAGGAGTGCACAGTCATGCCAAAACGGCATCTTAACCCACTGACTTGGAGCCTTGCTTGACCCCTCTGAAAATAAGGCATAAAAACAGAAGTAGGAACGCAACCTTAGCTGTGACTAATCTGTGCGAAAGGATGGTAGAGTGCCCAAAATCTCCATGCCTCTACCCTTCCTTCAGATAGGTTTATTCTTTCTCAACTGTCAGAAAGAGAGGTATTTCCCCCAAAAGAGCAAAGCGTGTTTGTTATTGACCCGGGCCTAGAAAGCCYATGAAGAGGATCATCTCTGTTTGTTTGCGCCTGGTAATGATGTCAGGAAAAGGCTTTTTCCAAGACGGGTTTTATCCTTTTGTGTGAGTGCCTTTGGTGCGTCTCACACCCTGGTGCTGTTAGCAAAACAATTAGGTTAACAGTGCCTTGGCTCCAACTGTCTGTCAAAGGCTGAATTGCAATGCAAATTAACCCGGCTTTATCCTTCACCTTTAGCTCTTCAGAGACAGCTGGGTGAAGGAAAGGTCCCTAGGAGCCTCCACGAGAAGGGTGTCTGGAAACGCGGAGTTTGCGCTCCGTGAGACGTTGCACACGTTAGCTAATGCACGTGGTTGGGGTGAAGGATGTAATTCATTCGTGCAAATAGGTTGTAGTCCTTCGCTCCGCTCCGGAAGGAGCAGGGCAAGGCAGCGGGAATCCCTGCTAGCTTCTGGCCAGGGTTGCTGGCAAGGCCAGCATCATTCTGGCCGTGCACGAGGCCTGCTTACGGTGCACGGAGGTGCCTCAAAAGCGAGCTTCACCTGATGTGAGCTGAATTCAGGCTAAATTCAGCACGCGCGCGCAGCTCTCCGCTTAGCAGCAATCCCCTCGCATCTTGCTACAAGTTTCCCGCCCGCCTGTTCCAGCTGTGAGGGTGTGTGTCAGTGAGCAATGCCAGGCGACATCAACATCCACCGTSGCCTTTCAAAGCACTCCCCAAACCTGGTAACATGCACATTTTCTATCTGCTCCATTACGCCTATTTTTATATTTTCCACATGGGCTGTTTGACCAAGCTTTAAGGGATTAATCAAAAAGCAGTTCTTTATCAGTTCTTTAATATTTAGCACTTCTGTAGGAATTTTTCACCTGCCGAGATCAAGGTGAAACTTTACAGAGAAAGGCAAGTGTTGCTGGTGCAGCTTTACCGATGGGGACCCAGAGGCACCAAAGCCCAGAGGTCCCTACGGAAGCTGGTGGGAAAGGGATGGGCCTAGTGGCACAGAGACAACCTGTGGCAGGGCCAAAAAAATGGCTTTAACTCCCGGACCTCATTCTTGCTCTCTATCCCTTTGCAGCATACGTCATGCTACGCCTTTTGCGACTCTGTAGCCTGTGTAAGATAATAAAACAATCACAGTCACCGAGTCATTGGCAAAGCAAGTGGGGGGAAAAAAAGCTCTAAAAAATGTAATTTATAGCATTTAGATAGTTTGGAAAACTCCTAAAACTAAAAAAGTGTATTGCACATATTAATGGGCATGTCCAGCGTAACTGTCTTGCAACAGCAGATATAGGAATCAGGATGAACTCTTTATTTTTTTTCAAGTTACCATATGCATCACAGTGCAAAAAGGTTTTGAAGGTCGGTACCAAAACGAGGAAATTGGCCTCAACGAGCTGGGTCATGCTGGAGGCCTGTGAACAAGATGTTAAAGTAAGGATGCTCTCAGTTCTCCATTTTTCAAGCCTCTAAAGCTTTATTCCTTCACGTGGGAGTAACTCATCCCCCAGACCACCCCAAACACCCCCAAGCCCGGATGCYCTCCGGCCCGTTGTGCACGCACGTCCCCCTTCGCCCCCTCAGGGTCCAGCCGCTGCCGTGTTGGGTACCGCACRGCCGCATCCGCAGAAACCGCGGAGCACGACGGGCCGCTTAGCGGGCAGCTTACGCTTGTGCCTGTTAGTTGATTTTAATTGCCAGCCAATTTGGGGGGGGGGGTTGCAATTAAGAGTCCATCGCCTTCCTCAGGCTCTTGTTGGAAAACTAAATTCTTCTCTTAGGTGCCTGCAGTAAAGCTCTTTCTCTTCCGTGACTTTGTTACTGTTCAGCGCRATGGGCAGGTGAGCAGATTTTATGCCTGGGCTGGTATAGTTTCATGCAACTTTCCCCCCTAATTAATCCCCTTCTAACTAATTTAGATCCAGATCGTGCAAATAAYGCTTCCAGGCCCATCTCACGGGCCTCCTCGCACGAGCATTTGCAAGACCGGRCTCTACGCTGCGTGCACCGAAGGGAGGCATCCGGGAAAGGCAATCCCGGGGATACACCTTGTGTGYGCAGCGTGTGGAGCGCCGAACCACGCTGGAGCAGTTAAGTTTGGTGTCCCCCCTGTTTTATGTCCGTTGTCTTGTTTAGTTCGGCGCAACTGTTTTAGCATTGGATTTGTTCGGAGCRGGCGTGATTTAGGAGTCTTGGGTTCTGCTTCCCGTGCGGTAACACTTTGCTGCGCGACTGCAGCAACTCACGCTTCCAGCGTTTATTACATGGGACGGGAGCTACTCGTCTGGGCAAGGACTGGGACCCTAGGGGACTTCTGCCGCGTACCCCCCGGGCACTGCCGGCCTCCCCAGGCCCCGGCAGGAGGGAGCTGCGCGGCCGCCCGCCCTCTCAGTTTCCCCATCCCATGCGGGCTGTCAGGGGCTGAACGGAAACGGGGGAATCTGCAAAATACCCCCAGTGCCAGRAATTATCATTGTTGTTATGATGACGATGTTAATTCCTGCTCATTTTGCAAGGATTGGAATGTATTTACTCCCTATGGAAATACTTCCCCTTCCTCTGGCGACARGTGCTGGAAAAGTGCAAAGTATTATTAGCGTTACTGCTCTCCACACCATGCCCTCTTTTGATGCCCACTATATAGATGTGTGTGTGTATATGTATTTTTTAGGCCGGCTCAGTTCTACTATTTCACGGCAATATTTGCAGCGGGCTGCAGCACCTCGCGCACACCCAGGCTTTGGGGCTCCCCCCTGCCCCCGGGGTGTGGGGGGAGCCCCAGCACCGCGGGGCGCAGCCGGCGCACCCCGGCAACCCGAGCCGCCGCTTGCGCAAGGCGCTCGGAGATAAATATATAAATATATATATATATAAATAAATATATAATTTTTTTT
>NW_028186923.1:2155117-2184216 GCF_003343005.1 Rhea americana
CTCAAGGCGCTGACCCACGCGGTGCTCAAGCGGCTCAAGGAGCGGCAGCTCGAGGGGCTGCTGCGCGCCGTGGAGTCGCGCGGAGCGGCGCGCACGCCCTGCCTGCTGCTGCCGGCCAAGGCGGCCGATGCGCGCCTCGGCCCGCACTGGTACCCGCTGCCGCTGCTGCTGTGCAAGGTGTTCCGCTGGCCCGACCTGCGCCACTGCTCCGAGGTCAAGCGCCTCTGCGGCTGCGAGTCCTATGGCAAAGCGCACCCCGAGCTCGTCTGCTGCAACCCGCACCACCTCAGCCGGCTCTGCGAGCTAGGTACACCTGAGCGCCGCGGACGCGTTGCCCGGGCGAGCATGCGAAAAGAAAAAGGGAGGGGGGGGTGGGCGAGCATGCAAAAAGAAAAAAGGGGCGAGCACGCAAAAAAAAAAAGGGGGGAGCATGCCATAAAAATGGGGCGAGCGTGCAAAAAAAGAAAGGGGCGAGCATGCAAGAAAAAAAGAGGGGCGAGCATGCAAAAAAAAAAACTTAGTTCCATACATATATATATATATATATATTTTTTTTAAGGGGGGGCGCGGTGCTGGGGGATTAGGGGCCGCCTGGCGCGGGCGGGCGGCCGCGGCTCCGGCGAGCCAAGGAGGCCCCGCTCAGACAGCCCGAGCGGCAGATAGCAGGGAGACTGGCGCCAGACGGCCCCTTTTGTTTATCTGACAGCTAAATATCAAGGCAATCACCGCCTCGCTGCCCTGCCTCCAACCCCCAGAGCTAAGACAAACAGTTTGGCTAAAAGAATGCCACTGTTATCATAAGTTCCTATCTCTCTCTCTCTCTCTCTCTCTCTCTTTTTTTTTTCCTTCTTCTTTCTCATGGCTCTGCCTTTATTTTCTCTGTACTTTTCTAATTCCAGAGTCTCCCCCTCCACCCTACTCCAGATATCCAATGGATTTTCTCAAACCAACTGGTGAGTAGACCTTTTTCAATGCAGCCTCGCTGTCTTCAGATAAAAAAAAAAAAGGGGGGGGGGGAACAGCCCCCTTTCTCGAGGGAAATGTCTGCTGCCTTTGTTACACTGCTGCATCTCGCTTTTGGGCTGCCTGTGCGTGTGCGTGTGTGTGCGCCTCCCCATACCCCCCCCCGGAAGAATTAACGTAGGATTTGTTTTAAAAAAAAATCTTCTGCACAGACTAGAGGTTTTTTGCAAATAAATAAATAAATAAAAAACGAGAGCAGGAAACTCCAGGAGGGATTGCAGTTGCGGCGTAGGCCTTGGCTGCTCGGATTTGCTCGAGAAGCCGGGATGGCTGCGAGCAGCCAACACCGGCCCCGGGGACGGGGCTGGTTGTCGCTGGGGGACCGGCTCGGAGCGGGTTAGACTCCGAGCGTGGGACGTGCGAGTTGTGCTGTTTGCTCCTAAGCCCTCCCGTGAATTTTTGGAGGTTCAAACTCAGGAAACGGTGCGGCCGGGTCGTTCGGCAAAGTAACTTTTTGATGGCTGAGGAGGCAAATGAGACTTGACACGTGTGGTTCGGAGAAATCTTTTTGTGTTTTAAGGGAGCCTAATCCTGCCTTGTCAGCTTGGGAAAAATGAGGAAGGGGGATAGAAAAGCATGTTTCCCCCCCCATTTATTTATTTATTATTTATTTATTTTTGTAACCCAGCTCCGCGTGCCTGGTGCGCGTCAGGATGCCAGGGGAGAAGCCCGCCTGAGGCTGGCASCAGCTCCCCTGCGGTCGTCTGCGTAAACTCTTGGCTGGCGGCGGGCGGTAGATAGGGCTGGCGTCGCGGAAAGAGGGAAGGGCTGGCGAAAATCGGAAATGGGGACGAAGCCAGGGAGGGGCAGTGCTCCGCCAAGCTGCCTCCTCCCTGCCCCCCCGGGACTCCGGCTCRGAAGCGGTGGTGGTGGCAGCTCGCTGGTGTCTTGTCGGTGGAAAGGGAGTCCAGAACGGGTCCGCTTCAAAGCTCGTGTTGGGTCTTGCTTGGGCAGAAGAGCCGTTTCCCTGAAATTATTGACCGGAGTTGAGTTTCCCGTGACTGGCTGCCTCCGGAGCCCGGGCGGGTACTTAACACCTTGCAAAAAGTCATGCCGGAGGAGCCTGCACCGCTCTCAGGTCTTCCCCGCTCCAAGCTCCCGGTGCCGCCCGGGAGTTGTCTCGATGCCGTGTGGAAACCAGCAGAGCTGTTTGGCAAACGGTTGGGTTGCAGAGCGTGAAATATTTTGTAAAAACAACGAGATAAGCGGTCGTTAATTAATGAGGGGATATCAGTGTTATGGTCAACACGCCTGGCAAGCCCGGCTCGCGCTCGTGAGCTGCTTGGGTTGAAGGCGGCCACTCCGTAACGTGGGCCGGGGGCCRCAAGGGGTTTTGTTTCGGGGCAAGACGCGTCGTTTTGGCCGTTCCCCTGCTGGGCGAGGAAGCACTCCCTGAAAAGCTGCAGCTGCTGAGGTTTCTTCCTTTCTTTCCTTGGTTTTTACCTAACGGCGACGATGCTGGTGCAGGATGTGAACGGAGCTGCAAAGGGTCTTGGGGGGCTCCTTGCCCCCRTGAAGCTCCAGGAAAGAAGGGTTAACGGTTGCCTTCGGTTTCCTGTAAAGATGTTAGGATAAATCTATTAGCAGGGTTTAAACGTCCAATCTGCCTTTGCCAGGACCTCATTTTCAGTTAGCCGAGTGATATATTTATTCATTAGCAAGTGTTGACATAAGGTAGCAAAATGTGTGTAAACAGAAAAGCCGCAGAGCATGAATGTGCCGTTTCGAAAGGAAAAGTTGCTCCTATCAGCCAATAGGAAGTGATTAATGCTGCCAATCGGAAACGCAGAAACAACTGGGTTACTCACCAAAAAAGTTCCATGTATTTTTTTTTTCCCTTTTTGAAAGAAAAACCCATTTGGCGGCTGAACTCTGAGTAACAGGGCGCGCAGAGCGGTGACAGACGTGCGAGGAGTCCGTAAGTCTGTCATTGCAGGTGGCTTTTGCAACCTCTGTTTTTTGGCGTGCGCGCGTGTTCTCTCTTGAATCCTCGGGAGAAGACAAGAAGGAATTTCAGGTCTGGGTATCCTGGCCATCTCTTGCAGCAGGCAGAGCCGTGCTGCGGTCTCCGGTTCCTCTATTTCCAAGCTTTCGTGTGAATATTGCTTGCCTTAGGCAGGTTAAATGGAAGGGGAGCAGTGACTTAGGGCAGGAAAGCGTGAAGCCTGTTAACGCGGGCAACGAATACGAGCCGTCTCGGGCTGCAAGCACGTTTCTAGGAGGCTGGTTAGGAGCGATGCCTCCGTTTATAGTTGGACAACTTGGAAGAAATCTCTCTGCAAAGGTGGCAGGGAAGGGTGAATCTAACGGGAAACTTGACACAGCCCTTTTCCATGAAGCATGATAGCGGTAATAAAAATATTTGGGCGCCTAGTGCTAAGTCTCGTAAGTGCTTCGTATGGACAGATATGTAGGCATAGCCGTGCGCAGCCAGGCTGTGGCAGTGGTTGCCAGTGTGTTAGATGGGGATTACCACAAACACTTTTTTGGAGTTGGTGGAGGTTCAGACAGGTTATGTCATTTGCTTAAGGAGAGCCAGGACAGACAGGGAGCCAAAGGGTCTGCTGCAGTCACCTAAACACCACGTGCATCGATGGATTTGGTGTTCATATGTGTTCTGTTGAGCAGAAAGATCTGCTCTCTGACAACYGTGTTGCTTGTGGGAAGGGTGTAGGTCTGGGCCAACTTGCTCAGATGCGTTCCTTGAGGAGAAGTTGTATGCAGTGACTCTCACCGTTTCTTATCCGGGGCATTTCCAGGCATCCACAGCAGTAACTTGCAAGGTGCCTGGATCCCTCTGCAAGCGTATGGGGCTGATCTGCACTGCTGAACCYGCAGTGGGTGAAGCTGGGCTCCCAGGGAGGGTGTACACGGACTCCGCAAGTCGGACGTCTCTGCAGGAGCTACCACATATGGCTGTGTTGGAGGCAAGGAGGACAGCGGTGCCCTSAGACACTAGGATTCAAGCAGATATTTTGTCCCATCTGGTATCGATGCACCCATAGCCTCTGCTAGGGCCCCTCGTCCCATGTATTCCTCTTGCCCTGGCCCAGCACTAGCCTGTGCTGCCCAGCCTTTGGTGGCTCTGTCTAGACACTGCTCCTGAAGGCATCTCCAGCAGTGCAGACCAGAGAAGAGCCCTCCAGTGAAGGGGGTGGTTTTACTCATCGTTGTGGGGTGTGCACAAGCCTGTGGGGCTCATGCTCTCCAAGGTGGCTGATCGAAGTGGTGCCTCAGTATTGGAGTGCTGGGAACCTACTGAGAGTTAACTGCAGAGTCACGTGCCCTCACTTGGTGTTGATTTTCATGGGAATTGAAGGCTTGGTGGCTTCCAGGAAGTATTCAGCACCTCGCAAGGTTGAGCCGGTAGCCACCAGGAATTATTGTATGTCTCCACGATGATTTTTTATTGCGGTAGGAGAACTCGCGTGTGGTAGACTTGCGTAAACCTTTGAGACTATGACCTCCCCGTGCCAAACATAAAGTGACCCAGAGCACCCCATACTAGCAAGAGCCCTTGGCTGATCTCTGGGTGATATGAATTGCGTAAGGATAAACCTAGCTGCATTTAGTGCTGTGAGCTCAGGAGGTCCATGCTTTCCTGCCTGTTCCGTGTGAGATCATCACCCTTGCTCTAGGGTGAAGGCAATGTCAGCACTGGGCCGTATAAGGAGACTTCTGGCAGCCTACTTTAGAGGGATTTTTGTGACTAATTGATAAAGAGATGGCTGTTGGATAATGGGACATGGGAARGGAGCTGGTAGCTGTCAAGAGAAGTCAATGATAATGAAATACTTTGGTCCTTCTTTGATCGTTACTGCTGCTCAGGGAGCGGCCCAGGTGTTTTGGGAGCCTCTGCACCTATCCTTGCTTTTAGCTTCAGGAAAAACTCCAAATGGCACTTGGTTTTGGAGTCAAATGGGAGCAGAATTGCTGTAAATCTCATCATTAGGGTTATATATTTTAAGTCCAAAATGGACATACTGATAAGATTTTCTCCTGACACCCCCATGAATTAGATCCTAGTTTTCTGTAGTGTCCAGCRTGCTAAGAGAGGACCTGCTTATATATGACCTCCAGAGTAAGATAACATGGAAAAAGGGCAAATCATGTCCTTTATCCGCCAGGGCTCGCAGGGACTCATGGGGGAACTCGCCACGTCTGATGAGGGCAGATCGGAGCCCAGCGTGGGACACCACGTGTAGGATAGTCCAGTCTGTGTTCAGACAGCGTCAAAGCGGTTGGAGTCATCTCGGGGAAAAGAGTGTAGGGGAATTGTCTAGATTAGAAAGTGGAAAGGGTTAAAAAAGGCAAAAGCATATTTCTTTGGAACCCAGAAAACACTACCAGGCATTTAGCGAGTGTATAATATACAGTATTTCACAAGTAAGTCCATTTCCYGTCTCCCCCATTGTTCTCGCTTTGATTAAGTATATCCTGTTAAACTGTATATTCCTGTTAGGGCTTATACTTTACTCTGATAAAATGAGGTTATACACACACGCGTTTTTTTTTCGCTAGGGTTTCAGGGATGCGTTCTGGAAAGATGACTTACCAGGCCTCAGCCCTCCGAGTGGTGGCCCTTGCTTTGAGATACAACCCTGAGCAAAATGATGTCAGTAGGGAGCCCCAATTTGATGAAACCAAAACTCACCGACAGTCTACCAAGACTCTGAAGGTTGCGTGAACTTTATGGATCTCTTTTTCTTTACCTCAGCTCCAGTCAGCTGTGATGTTTCCTTGGGCTTGTGTTTTCTGGGGTAGTGACCAAAACCATCCGATCTGAACTTTTCCTATACCTTCAGTAGAGCGTGGAGGAGTAGGTGTTGTYGTAGAAAGTGTTGTAGAAAGCAGCAATTTAGGCACTGGGGGAGCTCGGTCGGTTATGTCAGAAGGATGATGGGCTGGATTTCATTAGCCAGTGACTTGGACAGAAAGATGGCAACCGGTCTGTAATTTTTGCCAGTCTGTAATCATCATTGGCTGGTGAATAAGCGCAGCGCGGAGCCTTGACGGAGGCGATGAGTTAGGGTGGATGCCTCTTGATGAACTACCGTGTCTGTGCAGACAATTAGTAAGAGCTTCCTGTTCAGCGCTTTGGAATGTGTGTTCTGCTCTCGGCGTTGTTTACGGCGTGCTACGGAGCGAATACGTACTTACTTCTTGTTCTTTCCCTCTGCCKCAGCAGATTGTCCAGACTCTGTGCCTTCCTCCACTGAAACAGGGGGAACTAATTGTCTAGCCCCTGGGGGGCTTTCAGGTAAGACCTCTCTTGTTGACCTTACCGTTGGGCGCGTTTCTCGGGCCGGCCCCTCTCCGCCTGTGTCCCTGCTGTTCCGGTTGACCTGGGGGGCCCAAATGAACCGAAAAAAAAGCCACGTTGGGGAGTTCGAGGACGTGAGGCGTTGAGAAAGGCATGCTCCAAGGGAGAGTTGGGTTTCTTTTCGGTAGCAGCTGAGTACCTCACTTGGAGAGGATGTGTTGACAATCCTGGGCTAAGCTCTCCATCCTCCCAAGTCCCTATTTCCTTTGGATTCGAGCCTTACGCTCCATCAGTTTTCGGAGCAAGGCCGGAAGAGGTGTGCTTGGGAAGGCTAAGTGATACTGCCAATGTATTTGCTAGAGGGTACAGACCGTTGGAGCAGGTACGGTTGTACCATCGCGGGATTGAGTGTCTGTGCTTCCTTCCATCTCTGTGTATCTGGGACTGCTGCTGTGGTATTTTGATGCTCGTCGTGGGCTGTGTTTTTGCTGGGGTAACTTGCGAGTGACGTTTTGTGGGCAGGAGTTGTGAGGTGTACCCGCTCCCGGCTGTTGTGTTCTGCTGTGATTTGCAGCAAGTGTTACTGGTGGGCCAGCTGCGCTAGGTGGGCCTGTGGCTGAGGGGTGTGTGCGCCTTGTGCTATGTCTTCTTACCCGTGGGACTGCAAGGGGGCAGGAGGGAGTACATGGGTGCCTGGTCTATGGGACAGCTACAGACCCACTGGTGGGCTGTATGCTGGTGTGTGCACCCTGTGTTGATGTTGGTGCACCCCATGTTGATGCATGTGGACCACAGTTGGGCATCTGCTCCATYGGTCCTGTTTGCGAGGGTGGCGATGCCTGGGGAGAAACCGTGACCGAAACCTTGGAGAAGGTGTGGCGTATCCCTTGTTTTCCCATTTGCTGCCCCAGCCAGCAGATGACATTATGGGTTTTTGGAGAGCCACATCCCCACTGCTCTGTGAGCTTGCACGGGAGCATCAGGTCTGACTTTTTGCAAGACGTCCTGTCCCTGGCACCTCCGAGGGCAGCTCTCCTCTGCCTGGCTCCGCACAGCCAGACCATCGGTGTCGTGCCCGGGTCCCGAAGTGCTAGCGCGCGACGGCCAAGCGTCCGAAACCCCGTGCCCGCGCCGCCGTGGGGAAGGTGCTTCCCATCGGCGGGACGTCTCGCGCTGGCCGAGCGCTGGCGCAGCGCCCCGTGCCCGGGATCTCGGCGGCGCGGGGGGCCGCGGCTGGGCGCCCTTCGCTCTCTCCAGGAATCGCGCTCGGTGGGGATGCCTTTAAGCGCGCCGTGTTTGTTTTTCTTGCAGGGTAATATATACCCTGGCTGCTATTCGAGAGGGGAGCGTGTTGTTTGCTCAAAGGCCCTAATGAGAATTAATCAAACCGGGGGGGGGGGGAATGGAGCGACTTGTTGCCGAGTTTTTGGTATTTTTCTTTTTTTTTAAGTGTGTTTTGGGGGAGTGTTGGGCTTTTCTTTGCTTTAGGGTAGCAGTTGAGGGGGGGGAGAGAAAAAAGAAAAAGGGATGGAGCCGAACAACACGATAAGGATGTGGTTAGACGGGTTTTCTTTTCCCTTTTCTTTTCCCTTCTTTTTTTCTTTTTTAATATTTTTGCCCTCGCGCGGTGGAGGGGAGGAGGGAGCCGAGCTCCACAGGATGCCGCGCGGAATAAGCAGAGGAAGTACTAGCGCTTTTTAAAGGGGGGCTTTCTGCCGAGGTCCGGGCTATCGATAACATCTCGGCTGTCTGGGCCGCTGCTCCTGGAGGGGAGGCGCGGGGAAAGGGGGGAGCTGGCGGGGGGGGGGGCAGGAAATCACAGCGCCCGCCCGGGAACGCCGCCGGCCTCGGGGCCTCCGCCGGGTCGCCTAATCTCCCGGCACATCAGCACCGGGCCGGGGTGCTCCGCGGGGGGAAGGTTGCATTAATAAAGCCTCCTCCTCAGGCCCCCAGAAGAAAGCAGGTTTTCCTGTCCTTCAAGTGTAATTTTTAAATTTAATTTGATTTTTTTTTTAATGGATGGGAGGAGGGGTTTTAGTTATCAAAGGTGTGTGTCCCCCTTAAAAAAAAAAAAGAAAGAAAAGAAATACCCTGGAAACGGAGCCTTTTACCATCATTAACCACTCTTTTTTATTTTTTTCCCTCCACAAATGTAATTGTAGCCATTTAGTTTAATGAGGAGCTGATAGGAGAGTTGACTCATGGAGGGATACGGTTAGCTACACAGGCCATGAAACAAAGCCGAATGCCTCCACATGAAAGAGCATTTGTTTTGAATTTGCTCTGATTTACTGGCATCTCCGCTCCACGCACAGAAGTGCAGCTCTTGAAAATTCCCAACTGGAGAGACCCAGGCAAGAAAGGAAAATAAACGCCATTTGCAGCAATGCTCCAAAGCTAACTTTTTCCCTCTCTTTTTTTTTTCTTTCTTTCTTTCTTTTTTTTTTTTYCCACACATTTTAGCTAGGCGACGCGTGTGTTTGAGCAGGGCTGTAGGAAGTTGCCATTGGGGTGCGTTCAGAGCCTCTTGGGTAGCCAAGCGTGGCTCGCGGGCGCCCGATGAAGGGAAGGCGCCTCCGGCCGTCGCCCTCTYCCGCCGGGGGCCGACGGCGGACCCTGGCTTGACGCCCCGGCGTTGCTTTGGGGAAAAGGCGCGACAGCCGCCGGTCCGGGTGGCTCTGGAAGCAGGTGGGATGGGATGGGTTGGCCAAGGAGCATGTCGAGGGGTTGCTTGGAGGGCGGCTCTGCCGGGGGGCACTGAGAGCCTTCTGCTTTGGCAGAAGGCTKCTGTGTCTGCTTCTAGAAAGCTTCTGTGTCTGCTTCTGGAAGGTCGCTTTGGCCACCAGGGAAGGGCAGCTGATGCCAACTTGGTAGTAGCCTTCAGCTGGACTCGGCGCGGCTGTTTCGGGGCCGGGGAAGGGAGGTCCCGTCCCCTTCTCCAAGCCAGGAGGGTAGGATTTAGTGAGGCAGATTGCTATCGGCGCAAGAGGGAATTTGGGAAGCGGGCCAGGTGGGGGTTAACGGCTCTTCTGGCAGGAAAGCTCGCATGGGGGTTTTGGAAAGATGCTGACGCTGTAAGGAGAGTGGTAAAAAAGGAATCGCTGTCCTGTGCAAGGATGCTTCCTCCGAAGAGGAGGCTCGCCTCGCCTGGAGGCCGAAGGCGGCTGAATCCCGCAGGCAGAGGGATGGCCGCGCCGGGAGGAGGACGTGGGACAGAGGGTTCCCCCTCGCCGTAACCCGTCCGAGCCTCTTTTCCCTTCCCCGGGCTCCGCTGGCTGTTTTCCTGCCAGCGTAATGAATGGGGCTCAGTTCAGGGCGGGAGGAAGGTCGGGAGCCTGCAGCCCGCGACTTGATGCTTTTGGCAAGGGAATTAAAAAAAAGGGGGGGGGGAGAGGGAGGGAAAAAAAAGGAGGAAGGCAAATGCATGCAAAAAATGTCATCCCACAGGGCACGGGGGGTCTCTCAAGAAGCAGTGGGTTCCTCCCCAAACGCTCGGGGTGACCTTCCCTTTTTGGTGGGGCTCACRTTGCACGTGGCGCCGAGAGGGAGGCGACCCCGACTGCCCGGCCGCGTTAAACCTCCGCGAGCGAGCGAGCTTCGTTTGAAAACAGGGAAAAAAGGGGAAGAAAAAGAAAGAAAAGATGGGGGTGAGGTTTGTTCCAGAGGTCAAAATCGGACCAGAGCAGCCCGTGSAGCCCGTGCGCGCCTTGGCCCGATCTTAAGGCGATGTCGGTTAATCCTTTGCTCTGTGCTGGTCGTGGCGCTCCATCTGGTGACGCCTCCGCTGCGGCCCCGTCCTCCGCCGGGTGCACCCCTTGGATGTCCCCCATCCAGGTCCTTTGCCTCCTCAGCGCAGGSAGAAGAGCAGGGCAAAAACATCCTGGCGGAGATGAAAATAATTCCCGGGGACCAGGGGTGGCCAGCCCGGCTCGGGTGAGCCCGTGGAGGCAAGGTGGCTCTCCCACGCGACGCCCGTGGCGTCGGATCTCCAAAGGTCCCAGATCTTGCTCGAGAAAGCTAGACGAGGCCTTTTTTTCCTTATTTATAARGAAACAGGGGAATTAATAAAGTAAGAGGCCATTGGAGCACCCGTTGACCCCACCACGTTGGAGCGGGACGGGGGTCCAAGGTGGGCGCCGGGTGCTCCTCGGTGGCCGCTCCGGGCTCGGCGCTCCCCGGCTCGCCTCCCAGCCGACCCCGCTCCGGTGCCGGTCGGATTAGCCGCGGCGGCCGGAGCGCGGCATTTCGTCACGCCGGCCTGGAATGTTTCACTATGTCTTTGATCCCCGCTGGCATCCCGGCTGGCCCGACCCAAGCACCTTGCCCAAACCTGGAGCTCTTCCCGGGAGGAGCGGCGCTCCCCCGGCCCGGCCGGCGCGGCGCGGGCACGGCGTCCCGCTCCTGGCTGCGCCTGCCCGCTCTGCCCGCCTCCAGCGCGGTGTTTCTGGCCGCCGGTGAAATGCCTTTATTTACACATCGGCATCCTATTATAATCCCAAATTGAGACGTCTTCCGGTGTCGCTCGGATTGTATGTTTGTCTCAGGGATAAACAATTGCTTGGGAATTCTTTTTTATTTTTTTTTCTCTCCACCACCCCCAGGCATTTATTTTTGAGCATTATTTCCTTAAAAAGATTTTTTTTTTTTTGCTTTTTAAATGCCCCCCCCRCCTTGCGCCCTCGCTTTCCTGCGCCTCCGTGCCTTCAAACAGCTTCCCTAAAAAATAATAATAGTAATAAAAAAAAAAAAATTAGAAAAGAAGCCCGGCCTCGGAGGGCCGGGGAGAGGTTATCAGGGGTTAACGCCGCGATGACGGCATCGGAGGCGCGGGAGCGCAGCCGGCCGCCTGCCAGGCTGGGAGCCTCGCGCATCAGCTGACCGCCGCGGCAGCCGGCGGCCGCGGGGAGCGCGCCCGGCGCCCGCCCCGGCGCCCGCTCGAAGGGCGAACCTCGCCGGGTGAGCGGTCGAGGGGGAAATGCAAAAGCGGTCGCGCTGCTTGCAGGGGTTTTTTTTGTTGTTGTTTTGCCTTTTTTTTTTTTTTCCTTCCCTTTTAGCCGTGGCCCGGGAGGTCGTCGCCTCTCGTCGCCCGCGGTGGCCCCGAGCTGCCGAGGTTTTCTGCAAAAGAGGGAAAACGCTGTGGTGTTGCCGGCCGGGGTAGTCCCCGACACATGCGCTATTTCTGCAGAGTTGCCCTACGTGTTCTCGGTGCCGCTGGTGGTATTTTTTTTATTTTTTAGGGAGGAAGGCRAGCAAGAAGCGAGCGCTTGAAGTTAGTTAGGTGCCGGGGAGGCGCGTGCCCGGGTGTTCGCCGGCGACCGATTCGTGTCGGCATCGGCTTGCAAAATAAAATGTCCCAATGAGCAGCGGAAACCTGATCGTTTGGGACATTTAAAACGAGACGGGACAAAAACACTCGTAAGGGAGCAGTCCTGAGCTGGCAGGGACGGGCTCTGAATCTTTTCCATCTACAACGTCTGTGATCGGGTATCGGTTACGCTATAGGAACAAGTAACATTAACCCCGTGCGTCTATCGGGGATGAGGATGGGGGTTGCAGCGTGGTGTGGTTTCTAAATGTGGTTGAGGGTGCAGCCACCTTACACATGCTCCAAGGTATGGGGAGATGGGTGGCCACCATCTCRAGGTCTAGGGAGATGGGTGGCCACCATCTCGAGGTCCAGCAAGGGGACGGTGCTCCATCCCTGGTCTCCTGGGAGCTGGAGGGACCTGCTCCTCTTGGGCTAGGTAGCCAGAATGTACCCCAAGGGACGTGGGTGGGTTGCGTCGGGGTGGAAACCAGGGCTCTGGCTCTTCCTACCGAGCGAGGTGCCACGTTTGCGCCAAGCGGTGGGAGATGCGCCCACCACGGCACCGCCGTGGACCGTTGCCCCGCCGCTGGGCTGGAGCACCCCAACGGCCAACCCCGCTGCCAGGAGGGAAAACATCTCCCTGGCAGGGGTGAAAAACCCTCGTCCCGCAGACCCACGGCCCGCGCGGGCCGTGCYGTAAGAGGCCAGGCGGAGGTCGCTGCCAGCCCGACCATCTTCCCGCGGCCGGCGGGAATGACCGGCGCAGCCGCCTGGCCGCCTGCCTACTGTCACAAAGGAGCTTCCTTTCCAGTTTATTTTCGGCGCCGGGGATATTATTAACGGCCGGCGCGCGGTGAGCGGCGGCGCGCGAGGGAGGAGGCGAGCCCACCTTTCGCCCCTCGCTTTTTGCCCAAATTCCGCACATTTTGGCCCATCCGCGCCGGGCAGGGCGGCCGGGCTGGCGACCCGGCTGCTCTTGAGGAACGGCCCCGGCTCGCGCGGCGCTGAGGTCCGTGGGAATGGAGGGCGCCGAGCGTCCCGTCCCGCAGGATTTCCGGCCTCTGGCTTTTGATTAGCCTTTTATTTTATTTATTTATTTTTATTTTCTTTTCAAATAAAAGCAGTGTCTTGGGTGTATGCTGCAAACGTTGCTGCCTGGTGAGCTGGAGGGGACGGCAGCGTGACCTCATTGCCAGCAGCCAGGCTGTCTGTCTCTCTTGGCTTTTTTTTTTAATTATTTTTTTGCAAGGGGAAAAAAAAAAAATCCCGCTTTGCTGGGATAGCATTGCAGGGATTTTCCATCCCGGTCCTGGTTCGCCCTCGCTCGCCTCCTACCGCGCCGGACGCCGCGGGGAACCGGCGCTGGGCTCRCCGGTGCCCGCAGGTGCTCGGTCACACCGAGCCTCCCGCCGCCGCGTCCCGTCCATACGACCTACCCCACGGCCTGCGGAGCATCCCACAGCATGACATGATGTTTATTAACAGAGAGCCATTCTCTCTGAAATATATATATATATATATATATGTATATATGTATATATGTATATATGTATATATATAAAATTTATTTTGGGTAGCCATTTAAATATGTGATAACTTTCACCCTGTTAATTAACAGGAAACATTGGGACAAGACAGGAAATTACATCAGTCTTTTATGAGGAAAGAGCCAAGAGAGAGGAAAAAAAAAAAGGAAAAAAATACAAGAAAACATAGTTACTGGCAAAAGGAAAGAAAGTGATGGGGGAGGAGGAGGAAGAAAAGAAAAGGAGATTTTCCCCACACACACACCCCGTCAGAAATTTCTCATGGGGCCTGGTTTTCAGAGAGAGGCTGGTTGAGCACTTCATTTTATTTTTATTATGTTGAAAAATATTTTAATAGCAGGGTCACCTTTGCTTGAACGCTACACTCGGCCTCGCGTCTCACTTTACTGAAGAATCTTTTCATGACTTTTCTCAGCTTCCTTCCCCAAACTGTGAGGCCTAGGAAGCTCTTGGCTTGCAGACTAATTTTGGTTTGGCTGCTCAGCCCTCAAAATTGGTCCCCACCCAGTGTCATTATCTTGGTTTTAACTTGCAAAAAAAAAAAAAAAAAAAGCAGCTCTGTAAGAGCTGGCTCAGCCCTTCTCTACCCTTTTAACCTCGCTGCACAAAAAGCCTTGCAGCTTCAGCTCCCCAATCCCCGTCCCCTCGGCTCCTGCCAGTCCCGGTCCCCTCGACTCGGGGTTTTCCAAGCCCACCGGACTGCTGCAGCCTGCTCACAGCGGCTTCTTGCGAGCCCTTGCTGCCGTCCACCCCATCTGCAAGCTCGGCTGGGAAGGTGGTTGTCTTCTCCAGCTGCCTTGGTGGGTCTGATCCCAGACCATGGCTCTGCGAGGATCGCTGCGCTCCTGGATCACCTTGCCACTGCGGATTTGGTGTGGATCAGGTGGTGGTGATCCACCAAGTCAGTAGAGTTGGTCCTCGCTTTGTGCTGCTTTGTCGGCTGTGGGAGGACAGGCGGCGCCTGGCCTGGTGTAACGTTAGCGTTACGGGCAGGTATCGTTGCTCCCGATGATATATTTTTAGACGATTTGAGTTGACAGAGCAAGTTCATGCCAGACTGGGGCTTTACTGCCAATGCTTAGCACTTGGGATCTCTTACTGGAAGCTCTGCAGCCAAATTTTTCGAGTTGTCAAGCCACAACCTCATTTACTGGGCCTTTCTCGAAAAATATTAGTGGCCACTGTGTGTATTGAGGCACCAAGGCTCAATATCCTCTCTCTGGTGCTCGGGCTCTCCGGGAGCCATCTGCCAGGTCAAGCAGTGGATGGACAGTGGTGGTGCTCTCTGAGGTGTAGGAGCTCCATTCAGATGGTGATGGACTTTCCTCCATGCATCCTGAAAACTTAAACTGAACTTAGCTAAGCTTCTCCTGGGGTCAGTCCCCCAGTTTTGGGGACTCAGTGGTACTCAGGGACAGTGCTRTCTCCCTTGCAGCATGCAGGACACTGCTGACTCCATACATAACTTTACTCAAAAAAAAGCCCTTGCAGGAGGCAGCAGAGAACTTGCATCCCCAGGGATGCGCTGGCTTGCAGGAGGTGACGGAGGGCTCGGGTGCGTCCTCTCCGTCTTTCGGGTGAGCTGACGAATTGCTGGCCCACAGCACGCTTGCGTGGATTTTTCCGAGCCCTTTGCCGAATCTCTGGGCAGGTGGAAGGGTGGATTTTTGCATTAAGTGAATAGCTCAGAACTGCCTGGGCTGTTAAGCCTTCGGAGTATTGTTGCAAGTATGTACGTACGTGTGTACATAATAAGTGAGCATGAGGCTGTGAATGGTAATTTTCTTTTTGAATAGATTTTGTTTGTAGAGCTGCCAGAGTTGATTAAATAAGAGCTCGCTTTCCGAGGTGAGCATTATACCAGCATTCAAAGGAAGAAAATAGCCCAGTGTGCTATGTTCACGTCATGCTTTGCCACAGCAGGTTTCCCATCGCCGAGTCGGCCGTCCTTACTTCTTAAAAAACACATGAGCACCCCTGATATTACCCATCGTCTCATGCTCAGGTGTTCATTAACTTCTGCAGTGACCTGCTTTATGTCTGAGAAGGTGGTGAAAGTTCAAACATCCTTTACTTTTATAACCGGGGAGGTTGGCTCCAGACTTTCCGCGATGAAGCTGATGGCTCTAATTTATAGATACTAAAAATTCCAGGGCATTACAGCTTAAGGGCCCTTGAGCGCCTTCCACGCTGGGCAATATAAAGGTTGGAGGTAATATAAATATAAAGACTGGTCTGGTAGACGAAAGGTGGGGAGGAGTTGTTTTTCTGCTTGCACTTTGATGTGCATGATGAAGTTTGCCATGCAGGTAGGTTGCTGCAGCTCTTTGCAACATGCAGGGACCCGTGGTAGGTTTGCATGGTGGAACGGAGTGGAAGAGCGGCCAAGATAGTGAGAAAAAGGAATTGTGTCCCTCAGAGGTCCACCATGGTAACACGAGGGCTGCTTAACGCCGCTGTGACGTGGTGGGAGCCTGACCCGGTTGCTTTTAGCTGGGAGGGTTGCGTTCCTGCAAGCGCTTCTGGGGCAGAGCAGATGGAGCGCAAAAATACCGAAAATCCTGCTTGAAGCAGTAACGCGGGAATCGAGTAACAGAAGTTTTATTTGGAAAACGTGTCGGGAGCCCGAAGTTACATCACTGAGTCTGAACTGATGAATGCATTTTCTTTGGAAAGCAGGCGGAGACTTTTTAAGCTCATTAGAAGGAACAAACTCATAAATCTCAGTGCGAAGAGGCCTGTAGCCTTTTCTGCTCTTTATCACGGCCAGGCCGAGCGAGCACGGAAGATGCATCGCTGCGGGCTGCCGGGGCCCGGCGTCACGCGCTCGAAGCCTCCGTGCACCGGGGGAATGGCAGAAAGGTGGTTTTTTGGCCTTTCTTTTCTTTTTTTTTTTTTTTTTTCTCGAGCTGTCCTCGCACGGCTCAGCATCCTCACGCCCCCCCCCGAAACGGAGCCGTAGGGGTGGACGGCGAGGACCGTTCTCGGTGCGGGGGGCACTGCCCGTGCCGGCCCTTGCCAGCGCCGCGGGAGCGCCGGCAGGGTTAATTACTTAATGAATRTAATATTCTCCGTAATTGCTGAGCGTTATTAATCCCGTGGAGAGGGGCGGGCGGCGGCGGGGGCGCGCGGGAACCCGGCGCCGGGGCGATGCCCGGCGGGTGACGGCCCGCTTTCCCGCGGCGGGCGGGCGGCGCGCGGGCTCTGCCGCTGGCTCGCGGCGGCGGCGGGCGCGATTAGATTAGGAAGGCAGACAGAAGTAATGATTAACTTTTTCAGTCTGCAGGCTGTCTCCAGTCTGGCGCGGCGGGCGGGCGGCGCGCGGGCTCTGCCGCCGGCTCGCGGCGGCGGCGGGCGCGATTAGATTAGGAAGGCAGACAGAAGTAATGATTAACTTTTTCAGTCTGCAGGCTGTCTCCAGTCTGGCGCTGGGTGTTTTTTTTTCCCCCTAAGTAGGCCCTGGCCCTGAGTCGACAGGGTATTAGGTTGTAAAGAAAGGCAGAAGGAATGAAAGCGAGGGGAGGGGAAGGGGAAAGGGGGGGGGCGCTTTTTCCATCAGATCCGGGAATGGAATTTATTGGCTGGAATGCAGTAAATGTTCCAAATGCCATCCCATCTAAACAGTTTTCATAATTGTTACGGAGCGGGGCCGGGGCGAGGGCGGGGGGAACGGGGCGCAAGTGAAAAGGACTTTTGTTCTCCCTGTATTTTTCCACGGTTTCCTCCCCGCGCGAGGAACGTTTCTTCTCCGACCCTCTAGGAAAGAGCGCTCGGCGGAGGGTGGGTGCCGTGTGTTTTTGTTTTTTTTTTTGGCTAAACGTCTGTTTTCGCTCTCGTAGTAACTTTGGGGAGAATTGTAGGTCAGTGTGCTGCAAGGGGAGGGGTTTTTTTCATTATTAAAATTAGACTAGCAGCCGCGCTCTGCGCGCGCGCGTAAGGAATGCGTTCAGGAAAAAATCGTACCGCACATCTGGGTGTTAGGTATCAGCGTGGAAATCCTAGACTACCATGCATCAGTTTTTATTAAGGCCTTTACAAGCCTTTTAACGTGTAACCCGCATAGCTACATGCTGTCGGGGGGAAGGATAAAGCGCTGGGAGCTGCGGCTCTCCTGGTGGGGGCCGTGTCTCGGCTTGCCCTGGGGTGCCACCGGGTGCCGGCGCCCCGCGGGGAAGAGCCTGCARGGTTGAGCCGCTGGTCGGGGTGGGAGAGAGCTTTTTCCTGCTTCCATTGCTTTTTATTCTTCATTGCGGGTGTTTTGGGGCTCCATCTGCCAGGACGTGATGYGGTCACTGTGTTTGGCTCCCGTGGCCTGGTGGCCGCCGGTGGCTTTGGCGGGCGCCGAAAGCCAAGGACGGAGGTGTTTGTTCGCCTCTGGGATGTGGCTGCTGATGCTGGCACTTGACGCCCTGTGGTTGCATGGCAGCGTCTCTGTAACGCTGGCTTGGGCAGCCTACGCTTTCAGGAGGAGCCGCGGGAGCCTCACTGATGGTCATTAGTGGGGTGACACCACATGGTCCAAAATGCCAGGAGACTCTGAGGCCAGGGAGACGAGGAGGACCCAGCGGGAGCGCTGGGGGAATCCAAGGCAGAAGCAGRCAAGAAGGTGTCCATGGGTTCTGAAGGCATCTCACGGTGCTTTCAAAGTCCCGCAGCAGGTCCAGCGCAAGTCACGCCATGGTGTGGCCCTGGCCGCCCCGGTGCCACCAGCCAGCATTTGCAGCCTGGAGCTGCTCTTGCAGCACCGCTTGCTTTGTTTTCCGAAGAAAAACGAGTGGGTCTTTTTGCTGGCTTTGCCTTCTCTGCTTCTCCAGGAGGCCTGGACGTGGGACCGCAGCAGCGTGGCTGCAGAGGAATTTCCTTTTTTTGCCTAAAGAGCTTGTGGGATTTTCCTGACGCTCCTCTGGAAGGATTCTTCCCCCACACACACCCTTTTTATTTTTTTTTTGCCTCTCTCCCTACCCCTGTGTCCCCCCCTTGAAGCATTTGGTTTTCCTAACCAACTCCAGGGCTCCCTCTCGGAGAGGACCGGGGCGAGGGAGGGATTCCCAGTTTGCCTTTTGCAGAAGAAAGAGCAAAGTTTCCCACACTTCAGAGGGGTGCGAGAAGCGAGGCAGATACAGCAGGCGCTTTAAAATTAAAACTTCAAAAATAATTAGACTGGCTGTATACTAAACAACAGTAAAGAGGCCCAKTTACTGTAAATATTATGAATGGATTTGGCTGCCTTCTCCATCCCCACCCTTCCTCTGAGGCTTTTCTCTGAGCCGAGCCGAAATTCGGCCTTCAGACAGCGCGGTGCTCTATAATTTGCATGGCTGATGAGGCCCGAAGCCTGGTACGGAGGAAGCTGGAGTCAGCTGGCTCCTCTCTAACCGCCGGAGACGGACAGACAGGCGTTTTCGGTGTGCGCCTGGGTATATTTTTTTTCTTCCCTCGTGTCGCCGTGGCAGACGCAGACCGGTGGCTTCTGGCTTTTCGAGCAAACGGAGCCAGGCACAAAGGAGGTTCTTCTCTTCTCGGGGGCAGTTTTTAGCCGTGGTCATCGATTACTCGCTGTAATTAGACAGCAGCGGTGACTCAGGGGATGCCGATGAATCAGACTGCTTGTTTGGTGGACGCCGTGCGCTCGGGTGTTGCGCTTCGGCTCCTTCTTTTCGGTTTGTCCCCCTCCCCGTTCCCCTCAATTTGCACCTGTGCAAGGTAAACCTGGACGTCGCAGTGTAGGAGCTCGCCGTTCTGCACGTGCACATATGTATTAATCATCMTGCGTTTTCCAAGCTTTGACTTCCCTTCTGAGCCCAGGTCTTGGCAAAGGCTGTGCGAGCTGTGCTGGGTCTGGTAGGGTCAGCTGGAGCACATTGCCCRGGACCCTGTCCAGATGGCTTTTGGACATCTCCAAGGATGGAGACCCCACAAACTCTGGGGGCAACCAGAGGGCTTTGCTCATTTTGGCATCCCACAAAGTTTGAGGCTGGGTGCCACATGGAGTACCTCAGGAGAAGCTTGACCCAAGGTCAAGCTGAGTTGGGGTGGAAACCTTTGAGGATGTCCTCAGGGATCAGATGTCTTCTCTCCACCGTGTAACCTGACCTCATTTTTGTTCCAAAGCGTGGCAGAGATTTTGCAAAAGGTTTTTCCAGCCCTGGTGCTGGTGATGGAAACTCTTGCTGACTCTCCAGGGAGTCATAATRTAGGAGTGGACCTGGTAGTGGACCTGGACCAAGTTGAGGGCACCYGTTAGCATTTGGGAGGACTGCACGGAGCTGGTCGCCCCTAAAAGGAGTCTGGACCAAAGCCCTAGCTACAAACATTGGGAAATCCCTGATTCCTTCCCCTGATGGCTGGTGCTGGATTTGATCTGCTGTGTCCCCGTCAGACTCAAGGAGTTCAGATCTGTTGGCTACATCTTGGCTTCCAGATTCCAGCTCTTACAAAACCTGGACAAGCAGAGTGCAAAAGCCTGTTCTTCCCCAGACAAAACACTTAATTGCCATCAGAATGGCTTTTGACAGAATAGGAATTTCAGGCACAGTGTTTCCTCTATGGGGAGAGCTTCTCTTTTTCTGGATAGGGAGATTTTATGTTATTGCTGATGAGAAAACAAAAGTTTCGGGGRTGGGGAACAGTGAGGCTGGACGTGGATTTTTGTGTAAGATTGAATTATATTGCTGGGAGCAAGGACACATTTAAGCGAGTGGGTGGCCCACTCGTTAATAAATTAAAGAAATGATCTTAAGGCTTTTCAGCTCGCGTGGTTACTGCGTATGTTGAGTAAGAAGAGATGCCTAATTAGATGTAGACACAAATTTACGGTCTAGCCTGTCAATCCGCGGATTAAGGACTCTCTAAGTACCTACTGACACGATGGGCTGTAATGGCTCCTAAAGAGATGTTATGGTCTCTCGTGTCAATAATCCACAGATTAAGGGCTCCCTAAGCATGTGTTGACACGCCAGACTGTACCAGCTCTGCTGTTGCAGTGAGGCTGGGCAGACCCAGGGAGYGAGCGGCGGTGATTTGCCGGGGTGCCTCGGGCGGCCGCGTCCCTGCCGTAGGCGCCCGTGTGTCTCCCCTGCGAGCCACGAGAGTTTCATGCGGGCCTGTCCTCCGAATTAGCCTCTCCGTAATGACCGGGGCCCTCCGGAGCAGGGACGGGAGGAGGTGGGAGCAGTCCAGCCCTTGCCCGCAGCGGGCTGCGAAGGGTTGGGCGCCGGCGGTCCCTGGGGTGACGTACGCGGAGGGCCCGCGAGCGCCGCGGCGGGCGCGAGGCCCTTCTCCGTACGCTGCAATTCAGCTTTTCTTTGCTTTCTCTTGTGTTCTGAAAGCTTACCTGGAAATTTGACTTGGAAGGATTTTTTGGACTTGTTGTTTGCTTCCCACCCCCTCCCCCCCGCCGTCAGTACACTGCACGTTGCAAGAGAGATTAGATGGGAGGTAAAATTCCTCTTTTTCTGTGCCAGTTTCTCTTGGCTTATCGCGAGCCGTGGGGCTGCAGGTCACGCTGTGTCCTCACCGCGACGAGACAGCTCTCGAGTAGGGTTTTTTTTCCCGCACGTACGTTCTTCCCGGGGCTCCTGCGGGAGGGTCGTTACGAGTGGCGCTGGGGCAGAGCTGATGCCATGAGCACGCTTTGCCTCGCCGGGCGCTGCCGACGGGCCGGGCGGCTCGCTGCCCCGGGTCTGGCACAGCGCTGGTGGAGGGCGGGCCGGAGCGGGTCTCCTCGGCGCCCTGCTTTTTCCCACCCTTGACCTCGCGGCACTTGGCGGCCGCTTCAGTTTAGCCGCTGGCTTTGGCCGTTAGCGTGGGGGTAGCGGTCACGTCCGCAGCGTCCGGCCGCCGGTGACCCCGGCGCTCACGTCTCGGGGCAGGCGCGCGCCCGAGCCGGCCGTGCATCAGCGTCGGTCCGGCCGCCGAGGTGGCGGAGGAGCAGAGGCCGCTCCGGAGCTCCGAGCGGTGCAGCTTCGCACGGCTTTCGGCACCCAGTTTCCACCGCCGCTGACGAGGGAACGGTGGCGGCTGAGCGGAGAAACCTGAGGGGCGGCGATGGGAGGAGGACGCGGTCGTCTGTGCTTCCCGCCTGGAAAACACGGGGAGTAAAGCGACTTGCCCAGAACTGCAGGAGAAATCAGTGTCCGAGCCCTTGTTGAGAGCAGAGAGGGAACATCCTTATTGGACTATAAAAACACTTAGGGATATATAGGAGGGGTGGAAATGGCGTGATGCTCATTTTTAGATTAAGATTTACGCCGGCATATTTTTTTTCCAAGCCAAAAGTGCTTTTTTCTTTTTTTTTTTTTCCTTTTTTCAAAAAGAAACATCACCTGAAATTCGCTGAAACGTTTCGGTTCTTCCTGAATGAAAAGGTCTTTTCCTCCCCCGCCCTCTAATAAACGCGCCAAAACGTGAAAAGGGAAAGTGCAGACGCTGCCGTTTCATCACCCTGAAATTMTGGAAACCATTTGCGCGTCAAGGAGGGCGAGTTGCTCCGCCGCCGCTTCCARGCGTTGCGGCAGCGCGCTGCCCTGTGCGCGTCTTCCTCTTGCAGCTTGGGGAGGCTGGACGCGGGTGCAAGCTCCGGGTAAGGGGGGACCTCACTCCTGATGGGGCTCTTGAGCAGGCTGCGATGCAAGCCGTAAAAATCCCGATAGCTCCGTGATAGCAGAAAAGGCAAAGGTGCTTCGTAACGGGGYAACGCTGCGCGTTTAGGGCAGTAAGCGTTGCCCTCGCTTGCTGGCGTTTGGTCGCCCTCGCTGGGCGTTTTGCAGGTTTTGATTTGGGAAGGGGCCGTCTTTTGGTGCGAGGCCTGAGCTCTGCCCGCGGATTCGCGCGCCTCCTCGGCTAGACATCCCGTCAGCGGCCGAATCCCGCAAGCGGAAGCCGCTTTGGCATRTTTGCACTGTGTGTTGGCAGTGGCGTGTTAAAAAAAAAAAAAAAAATCCCCGATTACCTAAGACTTGTCCTTGAGGTCTGGTCACCCCATGTCATTGAAAACCTAGTGGGATTCATTCATGAACTTCCAGCCCTCCATAAAGGTCTGTTCATTCATAGCCAAGGCAGTTTTCAGGGTTTTTTTCCTTTTCTTTTTTTTTTCCCCCCCTAATGCGCTGGCAATTAAATAACTCTTTGTAAGTGGCAATGAGCTACTTGTTAAGTGGTCTTCGCTAATGCAAGCACAAACACGAGGTGAAAAAGTCCTTTTCCCTCCCCCTCCCCCTGAAAGGGATACTTTTATGTTAAAGAAAATAAATGAAAACTCAGAGGAATTTCAGTGAGGGTTCAGTGTGTTCAATGGCTGCTGCTCCAAAATTCCCTCAACTGCTGTAAAACAAAAAAAATTGCAAGCTCCAGGCACTGATTGCAGGCTCTGATTAGCTGGGTTGGTTGCTTGGATTTTTTTTTTTTTTTTACAACATAGCTTTTCTTTCCTGACTCTTTAGACAAACAGCTAGTTAAAATATCTTTCCAAAAAAAAAAAAAGGAGGGGGTGTATGTATATATATAAACAGTGAATTTTGAAAACCCCAAGTGTAGCCATTCTGCTGCCACATGGGTACAAGTCTGGGTTCGACGCTGCAGAACCGAGCTGTGATTTAACACGGTTTTGGGCCAGCTGCTTTTTTAACAGTTCGCTTTTCCGCGATGAGCTGAGCTCATTCCTTTATTTGGGCAAAATTCCCGCCGCCCCGCGAAGGAGCCGGGCTCACGGGGCAAGGTGGCTTCGGAGCGGAGCAAGGTCCGGGGAGCACAGGGGGGCTGGGGTGGGGGGCAGCCACCGCGTGGACCGTGGCCGGGAGGAGGGCGCCGGGCGCGCAGCCCGCGATTGCTCCCGGCCGGGCAATTCGCATAAGCCGAAAAAATTCGCTTTGCTGACGTTTGCCTGAAAAAATTACCGGGCGGGCAAAGGAGACGCCGTTCCCGGGGTGTGCGCGGGGAGCAAGACGGGGGGGCGGGGGGCACCGAGGAATTCCCGCGCTCCCTTCCCGCGCCCCTCTCCGCCCCGCAACCCGCTCGCCCAAATTGCTCCCGCGCAAAGGGGGAAAGGAAAAACCAGCACCAGCGGCCTCCCCCCGGCCCCCGGCTGTGCCCCGGCGGCGATTTTGCCGGAGGGTAACCGGAGCGCCGGTGCTTCCCAGCCCCTCGCCTGCTGCCCGCCCCCTTCCCTCCTGGCTCAGCCTTTTTTTTTTTTTTTTTTCCTCTTTTTTTTTTCCCTTTTTTCCCCCGGCTCGCTGCGGATTCGGTGCCAGGTTTCAGCGGGAGAGAGTTACACGAAACAAAGTGGCGTGAGGCACCGAAAAGGGGAGGCCGGCGGCGCGCCGAGCGGAGGCTTTCCCGTCCCTGCAGCCCCGCTGCGGCCCCGGGGGTCGCTAGCGGGGCAGAGATCGCCCCCCATTTTCCAGTGTAAATACGCAGTTGGGCCCGTTTTTTCATAGCTGCCTCCAGCAACTGGAGAAATATTTTCCTTGCTGGCATAGAAATGAGGAAATTAAAAGTGTGCGTCTGGGATTTTTTTCCTTCTTTTTTTTTTTTTTTTACGAGCGCAGTACAGTGCTTTAAACAGAATTCAGTGCATGGGTTTATTTTAGTAGTACTCGCTCGCCCTCAGTCCCAGCTTGCTGTTTTTTTTCTCTTTTAAATGCATTAGATTAATAATTCCCAGGTCTTAACATGCCTGCAGAGGCTGGAAGGAGTTACCAGCGAGGCAGCACAGGGCTGATGCATATTCTGCGTCGGGAAGAGAGAGTTTTTCCCCATTTCTCGGGCACCCCCTTGGGTGTTTTTTCTCGCCCCCTCTCCATCTTGGCGCCCGGCGCCTTCACCTCGCTGCTCACCGTGGCTTAGGTGCGGCTGAAAGAGTCGAGACAGAAAGAAGGGCTGAGGGACGGAGCTTCTGCTTTTTCTTCTTTTTTTTTTTTTCTTTCTTTTTTTCTGTTTTTGTTAACAAATGCAAGACTTCCGGTCTCCACCCTGCCGCCGCAAACCGCAGTCTAACTGCAGCTCCGCCGGGTTTCGGCTGCGCCCGCCGTCTGAGCCCTAGCGCGTCCTCGCGGGGCTCCGGCGAGAGGCGCGGAAGGGCCCCGGCGTTCCCGTGGGGCGGCACCGGTCCGGTCTCTCACTTTGCGAGCRCTGGACGTGCAGTAAATACGTAGCTACGTGCAAAAAACGAAGCCGGCTCGGCAGGCTGCGGCACCCCGGCGAGGTGGAGCGCTCTGGTCCGCACCTCGGAGAGCAGCTCCGGAGGCTGCGGAGGGCGTGGGAATCGGAGCAAGGATCCCGTAAAGCCCCTTCTCGTCGGGCAGCCGTTCGGTGCGCGGTCTCCCCGGGGCCGCGCCAACCCTCCCGGGGTGACGGCAACCTCAGAAAGGGGCCAGYGGGTCTGAAGACACTTTGGAAACCATGGCTGGTTGAAACCAGTCTTGAGCTGGGGCCTTAATTAATGCATCTTCTGTGAACCATGGCTGGGATAAGAACTTTTGCGTGTGCGTGGAAAGTGTCGTGAACTGTCTACCATGCTCTAGGTGACCCTGCTGAGCAGGGAGGTTGGACTAGATGATCTCCAGAGGTCCYTTCCAACCTTACCGATTCTATGACTCTGTGAACCCGCTGTGGCCRTGGCCGTGGCCAGGCTGGTGGTGCGCGGCCTCTCTTGGATGTCATTACTTCCACAGGCTTCAGTTTCTCTTTTATTTTCCCTCTTGTCCTTCAGATTCCCAAGTTCTTCAGGAGCCGGGGGATCGGTCACACTGGTGCGTGGTGGCATACTGGGAAGAGAAAACGCGCGTGGGTCGGCTGTATTCTGTCCAAGAGCCCTCCCTGGATATCTTCTATGATCTACCTCAGGGGAACGGTTTCTGCCTCGGCCAGCTCAATTCGGACAACAAGAGCCAGCTGGTGCAGAAAGTGCGCAGCAAAATCGGTTACGGTATCCAGCTCACCAAGGAAGTGGACGGCGTGTGGGTCTACAACCGCAGCAGTTACCCCATCTTCATCAAGTCGGCCACACTGGACAACCCCGACTCCAGGACGTTGCTGGTTCACAAAGTGTTTCCAGGGTTTTCCATCAAGGCGTTTGACTACGAGAAGGCGTACAGCTTGCAGAGGCCTAACGACCACGAGTTCATGCAGCAGCCGTGGACCGGATTTACTGTTCAGATCAGCTTTGTGAAAGGCTGGGGCCAGTGCTACACGAGACAGTTTATCAGCAGTTGCCCGTGCTGGTTGGAGGTTATTTTTAATAACCGATGACTCGAGACAGAGTGGACTCATGACATTTATACTACTTTGCTGCTATTATTTCCTTCTGAGTGCTTGCTTTTCATGCAAACTTTTTTGTTGTTGTTTTCGTTTTGTTTTGTTTTGTTTGTTTGTTTGTTTTTCCTGTTTTGAGAAATAGCTTATGGAAAGATTTTTGCCTTGGTATTTTGATAAATATATCTATTTTTTAAAAGCGTGAATGACCAATAATAACTCAGAAGGGCGAGAGAAGGCACGGGAAGGGGCGGAGGGAGGGTGGATTGCATACGGTGATGAGTTCGCTGCTCTGGACCGGTCATCTTTGGCAATCGGTGGATTTGGAAGTCACTTGCTCTTGGTTAACGGCAGCGCGTCTCACCAGAAGCCAAGCCGAGACCCTCTCCCAGCAGTGGCAGCCGCCGCCGCGTGTGCCTGCTGGAAGGATGCCGGGGCGCACGCGGTGGAGCAAAACCTTGCCAATCACTTTTTTTTGCCCCCCTTCACCCTCTTTTTTGTTTTTGGTTTTGTTTTTCTTTTTTCTAAGCTGCCTGTCCGCCGCGGGAGCACTGGGAGACGCGACGCTCGTCCTTTCACTGCTTTTTTGTCACGGATTGATACGAGGGGAGGAAAAAAAAAAACCACACAAAACGCCGGCAGAGAAAAACGTGCACGGCCCGTGCTTTGCAATTTGAGCTGAGACGCAAAGTGACAGAAACATAAGCCTAAAAAAAAAGAATAAAAACAAAAAAACAAAACAAAACAAAGGAAAACAAACGGAGAAAAAAATATGAAAAAGTGTTCACGATAGTTGGTCTGTTGGAACCTGCTTAGATCAGGTTATCCTGGTACCATCGTATCTGGAAATGCAGTTGTGCTTTCATTTCTTCTTGAATTCATACACAAGTATGATACTTTTACACTGTTCTTAGCTCAATGAGCATGTTTAGACCTTAACATAAGCTATTTTTCTAAATATAAAGGTTTAAATGAACAAGAGAGCATTCTCATTGGAACTTTAGCATCGTAGTGCTTTGGAAATAAAACACACACAAAAAAGGACTCCTTAAAAAAACTCTGAGATTTATTAAAGAAAAATTGTATTTTATGTTATATATAAATATATTATTACTTGTAAATATAAAGACGTTTTATAAGCATCATTATTTATGTATTGTGCAATGTGTATAAACGAGAAAAATAAGAAAGATGCACTTTGCTTTAATATAAATGCAAATAACAAATGCCAAATTAAAAAAAAAAGAACACGAGATTGGTGTTTTTTTCTATGGGTGTTATCATCCAGATGAATGTTTTTTCTAAAGGAGTTTATGTTCCATTAAAAAATAAAAATGTACACTTGACACAAGGCTGTGCAGAGTGGCTTTTTCAGTGTTTGAAGCAGATGATAGGAGGTGCTTGAGCCTGCTGCAGGAGTCTGGCAATGGATCTAGTAGACATGAGGTCTAGCAGAGATAGAGTCTAACATGGATGAAGTCTAGTAGAGATGAGGTCTAGCATGGGTGAGGTCTAGCACAGATGGTGTCTAGGAGTGATGGAGTCTAGCAGAGATGGGGTCTAGGAGGGATGGGGTCTAGCATGGATGAGGTCTAGCAGGGATGGGATCTAGCATGGATGGGGTTTASCAGAGATGGGGTCTAGCAGAGACTGGGTCTAGTGCAGTGGGCTGCTGTTGGGACTGAGATACCTCTAGGCATGTTAAGCATGTGAGCTGCTGTTTTTGGTGTTTGCACTAAATATGCCTTTCTGTTGTTCATTATCACCTATCTATCTCTGACCTCATTTGCTACTAAGTGATGTCTCTTACTGGAGTGGGATGAAGCTGGAGATGACAAGATGTGCTCAAAGTCACAAGGCTGGAAAGTCTCTTCCTCGAGGGGAAACCTCAACACATTTTTCCAACTGTTCCTCTGATCTCCCATGCCGTTAATGGACCTCTAGAAATAAAGCTTGCTTACTTCTAATACTCTTCTCACCCTGACTTTAGGCTTTGTCTGGTCTGATCTGTCCAACATCCCACTGTCCTCTGCCAGAAGGCGACCATCACAGCTGGTACAACTCTTGCCCTTCATGGATGAGGACATTTCTTGAGAGGAAACCACTTACATCCTGGAGGCTTCAGACAAGGTATGACATCCAGATGGGCTTGTAGGCTTCCTCCCTGCCAAAGTGCCTCAACCCTGGTAATTTGACTTGTTCACTTTTGCTGTCCATCATGTTTAATGACCGTAATGATAGTTCAGGTGTTGCAAACGTGACCAGGTTCACTCCATACTGTGCCCTTCTGTTCAGTGGAGAAGTACTGGATGGGATCAGTTGAAATACTAAGAATATTTGGGTTGTTCTAAACAGTCTCAGCCTTCAGTTAGAGTCACGTCATCCAGCCTATGAACCAGCTCCAGAATGGCTTTCGGTCATGTGTGGGGCTAAAATGGAAGGTTTGGTTATGAAACTCTTGCCTCTCATCGTTAAAGTGGGGTCAGCCTCAAAAGCTGAGAGTGAAATATATACCCTTCCTGCCTTGCTTGCTATGTGCTAAAGTGATGCCTGAGAAGGCAGCTGTCGGTGCAATTTCATCTATGCTACAATTTGGCTCATTTCCTTTCCATTCTGTGCCAGCAGACTCAAAAATTTCAATAATCACATCACATCTTTTCCATGGTCAAGTGGCCAAGCTAGTGCTGATGGTTTGCGTTAGAGGCTCAAAGAACAACACTCCTGCCTAGGTCTTGGACACCCACACAGGGAGCACAACATCAAAGGCCCGGCAGAGGAAGGCTAAAACATACCGTATATCGTTGCAAAACTGCTGACTCTGCTGAGTTTTTGTAGYGCTTATCAGCTGGAACGGGGCCGTGCAGGCAGCATCTTGGGTTGGAAAGATCTCCAAATTTAGGACATACTGGACTTGATGCCCACGTTAGGATTGCAGCTGGCCAAGAGGCTGGATTTTACTCTGGAGTCACCAGAGGATAGGGAATATCAGGCTCATTCTCGTTTTCCCCTCCTGAAGCTCCCTGCTGTATTAGCAACTAGACAGGGGGTTGTCTACCCAGAGGAGATGAGCTGATCGTTTTGTCCCTGATCTGTGGTGCTGAATTAGCACAGAGCAGCATGGGCACAGCAGAGAGCTGGCAAAGACTGTGTGTTTAACAGTTGTTTTAACTTTGTTAAGCAAGGTGGAGTATATTCTGGTGGTTAAAGCCTTGAAGCCTGGAGATCTGGGTTCTTGTCCCCGCTCATCTATCCTTGAGATACAAGGAAATCGTTTAACCTTTCTGTTTCTCAACCTTTCCCCTTGTCAAAAACAGAGGGTACGAACCRTAGCTCTCCTGGGAGAATTTATGAATACTTCTCCTTGGAGAGAAAATAGTGCAAAGGAGGATTGAAGCATTATATTCCTGAATTAATTTTTATGTTACCCAATGCAGCTGCCTCTAGCTGTGGCTCCTGAGCTAGGTGGACCTTTGGTTCACCTGGTCTTGCCAGGTCAAATGTTACAGTGTTCAGCAGTAGAGCGAGCTGAAAAACACCTCGTGGAGCACTTTATTTTATAGGAGCTTTGCTGGTGTTCGTCTGTCAAAATAAAAGGCCAGACGGCCCTGCTCGCAGTGGGAAAGCTGGGAAATAATAAGCAAAACTATGGCTTTCCAACACTAGGGCAGCACTAATGAAAATGTTCCTGTCTTCACCTCCTGCTGAGATA
>NW_028186923.1:2184261-2202730 GCF_003343005.1 Rhea americana
AAAAAAAAAAAAAAAAAAAAGACAACCCATGACAGAAAGATGCTTAGCACCAGCTCCTCTGTGTCCCCATTCACCCAGTGCTTGCTCAGCTCCGGTGCTGCTTGGATAGGAAGTAGATTGAAGGTTAAAGTAGAGTTTGGAGGTTAAAGGGAGCAAGAAATTCTCCTTGGCTGGGGTTTGACAATGCTGTAAATCCATCATTAGGGCTCAGAAAAGCTGCAGCGGCGCAAAGCAAAGTGCTGACCTGGTGCAAACCCCCTCTGCCCGTTCCAGTTTGCTCCCGTTAGCTCTGTGCTCCCTCCCTGTAGGCTCGAGCCGTTCACAGCGCTCTCGCTTCGTGCGAGTCCCCCTGCAGCTGGCGGAAAGCCAGGCTAAAACACACATGCTTACATAAACTCCACTTCAAGTCCTGGAGGCAATTTGTCAGAACTGCAGTTATGCGGCCGCTCTTGATCTGGTCGAATTTGGATGATCCGGTAATGCACAGATTAACGGGTAGAACCACAGCCTCAAACTGCCCTTGAAGAGCGGGGAGATGGAGAAGGACAGAGCCAGCTTCTTCCTGGATGAAAACACCTGTGTCAAGCTTCCAGGTTGTTCCTTGCCAACAAGGCGATRTCTTTTTTTGCTCCATGCCCACTCYATCCTGCAACACCAACTTTCAACATGTCCCAAGGTTGACTTCTTGGCCAGCAGTGACAAGACACTATGAGAACACGCCAGCCCATGCCAGTCCCGTATGACCTCCAGCGGTGCCCATCTCATGCTGCCAGTGAAGGGCTCCGTGGGCATCTGGCCCTCAACATAAGGAACTTTGCAGATCCCATTGCAGAAGGGCCATCCATGGCCATTTTCTAATGAAGCCATGGTGGCTCGGGGAGCTCATGTATCACCATGCTCTGGACAGCTTARTTGGGTTTTCCACTATTTCCTCCTTGGAAATCATCTTAAAGCTCATTCCCTTACGAAGCTCTGRCTTGACCTGGTGGAGACAGTCTCAAACCTTGACTTCTGAGCGGACAGCTGTATATGTCTCCCTCCTCCACAGCCTCCAAAAATCGTCTTCTGGAAAGTTGAGATGTCTGAAATCAGTCTTCTCCAGTTAGCTGCAGTTTTGCTTTGTACCAGGGCTCTGGCCTAATCAGTACTAAATCTTCTAATAATATACTGCAACACAGTAAATTACAGCATAGGCCTTTTTTTCCAATGATGTTCTCTGCTGAGCAGTAATTGAAGAGTGCAATAGAGAAGAGTCAAACCATATAACTTTTTGCTGATATGTGAAATATGCTCAAACTGTCAACTGCTGATAAAAGAGTGTCTACAATGGCTGATGTACTGCTAGGGACAGAGGTAAAACTTCCCCTTCTTGAGATTATCAGAATAAATGGTTTTCCATGGTGTAGAAATGCGACCCCAGTCTTGCGTAGGTAACCCCGGTTCCCCATTCATCCCAACCGATGTGAGGTCTCTTGTCCTGCAAGTTCATTGCGAGGCTCATTAGATTGCTTTGCTCATGCAGCCATCAGGACAACATGGTGATTCCGGGMTGGCTGTTCAACATAGTCTTAATTYAAAGAGCAAGTGCTTTACACTAGTTGTACTTTTTTCTGAGTGTTTACCATCAGAAAGTTGCAACTGTGGAGCTTAACTCAGTCTAAAAATAGTAGCCAAAGTCAGGTCTGTGCCCCTTTGCATGTCCTGCTTTACAAAGGCTTCTGGAGATAAACAGGTGAAGAACTGGCTTAAGATGTATTGAAAGATGGGAAATAGCCATTGCTGGCTGCTCTCTACGTATATTTAAAAATACGTCTAGGTTTGACAGGCACAGGCTTGGAGACAAGTCATCAGGTTAGGGAGAGATGGTGGTTAAAGGGAAGAGATGACTGCAGAGGTGGAACTGGCAGGAAGAGTTATTTATAGCAAGAAGTGACATTCATAGATGGTGGATGGAGCTACTGCTGGAGCATTTACTTGTTCTGTAACAGGGACTTGTGTGGCTTCCAGAGCCCTTCTGGGCAAAGCATTGTAAATACCATGAAAAGACAGGCCTTGCCCCAAAGTGTCTGTATCCAAGAGGTGATGCATGGTGCTATGCCAGATATGGCAGTGAGGAGTGCTGACCTTGCTGCCTGCCCTAGCTTTGCTGCCGCAGCAGAGCTCCCGGGACATCCCTAGCTCTCCAGTGAGTCATTGTTTGACTTTCTGAACGGCTTAAAGGCAAAACAAAACAAAAACCAAAACACTTGAGAGGCTCAGATAATGCTTGTGGTTGTGGTCCTGGGGAACTGGAGAGGTGCCTGAGGACTGGAAGAAAGCCAATGTCACTCCAGTCTTCAAAAAGGGCAAGAAGGAGGACCTAGGCAACTATAGGCCAGTCAGCCTCACCTCCATCCCTGGAAGGGTGATGGAACAGCTCCTTCTGGATGTAATCTCCAGACATATGGAGGAAAAGAAGGTGATCAGGAGTAGCCAGCATGGATTCACCAAGGGGAAATCCTGCTTAACCAATCATCTGATAGCCTTCTCTGATGGAGTGACTGGCTGGGTAGATGAGGGGAGAGCAGTGGACGTTGTGTACCTTGACTTCAGCAAGGCTTTTGACACTGTCTCCCATAACATCCTCCTAGAGAAGCTCAGGAAGTGTGGGTTGGACGAGTGGACAGTGAGATGGATTGAGAACTGGCTGAAAGGCAGAGCTCAGAGGGTCGTCATCAGTGGCGTGGAGTCTAGTTGTAGGCCTGTGGCTAGTGGTGTCCCCCAGGGCTCAGGACTGGGTCTCATCCTGTTCAACTTCTTCATCAATGACCTGGATGACGGGATGGAGTGCCTCCTCAGCAAGTTTGCTGATGATCCCAAGCTGGGAGGAGTGGCTGACACACCCAAGGGCTGTGCTGCCATTCAGAGAGACCTGGACAGGCTGGAGAGCTGGGCAGAGAGGAACCTCCTGAGGTTCAACAAGGGCAAGTGCAGAGTCCTGCACCTAGGGAAAAATAACCCTAGGCACCAGTACAAGCTGGGGGCTGACCTTCTGGAGAGCAGCTCTGCAGAGAAAGACCTGGGAGTGCTGGTGGATGACAAGTTGACCGTGAGCCAGCGATGTGCCCTTGTGGCCAGGAAGGCCAATGGTCTCCTGGGGTGCATTAGGAAGAGTGTTGCCAGCAGGCCGAGGGAGGTGATCCTGCCCCTCTACTCAGCCCTGGGGAGGCCTCATCTYGAGTMCTGTGTCCAGCTSTGGGCTCCCCAGGACAAGAGACACATGGAGCTACTGGAGACAGTCCAGTGTAGGGCTACAAAGATGATCAGAGGGCTGGAGCACCTGCCCTAGGAGGAACGGCTGCGAGAGCTGGGCCTCTTCATCCTGGGGACGAGAAGACTGAGGGGGGATCTGATCACTGTGTACAAGTACCTGAAGGGAGGGTGTCAAGGGGATGGGGACAAACTCTTTTCAGTTGTCCCATGTGACAGGGACAAGAGGCAATGGGCAGAAATTGAAGCACAGGAAGTTCCKCCTGACCGTGAGGGGGAATTTCTTCCCTGTGAGAGTGACGGAGCACTGGACCAGGTTGCCCGAGAGGTTGTGGAGTCTCCTTGTCTGGAGATCTTCAAGGCCCTCCTGGATGCAACCCTGTCTACCATGCTGTAGGTGACCCTACTGAGCAGGGAGGTTGGACTAGGTGATCTCCAGAGGTCCCTGCCAACCTTACTGATTCTATGATTCAATGAAAGGGAAGTCACCACTGCATCAAGTTTACCAGTCAGGGTTGGTGACATCATCTTTGGTGGAAATCCCCAAGACATTTGCTTCTTCATCACGCTGACCAGACCAGCATCATTGCCTGGCAAATAACTCTTGGTCACAAATCTGGGTCTCCCCACTACCACTTTTTCTCTCTCATTTCCTAAAGCCAAGAAGATGAATCATAGAATCAGTAAGGTTGGCAGAGACCTCTGGAGATCATCTAGTCCAACCTCCCTGCTCAACAGGGTCACCTAGACCACCATGTTAGACAGGGTTGCATCCAGGCAGGTCTTGAAGATCTCCAGACAAGGAGACTCCACAACCTCTCAGGCAACCTGTGCCAGTGCTCTGTCACTCTCACAGGGAAGAAATTCCCCCTCACGGTCAGGCGGAGCTTCCTGTGCTTCAATTTCTGCCCATTGCCTCTTGTCCCGTCACACGGGGTGACTGAAAAGAGTTTGTCCCCRTSYCCTTGACACCYTCCCTTCAGGTACTTGTACACAGTGATCACACCCCCCCTCAGTCTTCTCTTCCCCAGGCTGAAGAGGCCCAGCTCTCGCAGCCGTTCCTCACAGGGCAGGTGCTCCAGCCCTCTGATCATCTTTGTAGCCCTACACTGGACTGTCTCCAGTAGCTCCATGTGTCTCTTGTCCTGGGGAGCCCACAACTGAACACAGCAGAAGTAGCTCTCCTTGTATGGTCACTAGGTTACAACACACATGAGAGAAAGTATATATATACATCTTATAGGGAAATAATTATTAATTTTGCTGTAATAGCAATGCTTAGGACTGGCATTACTACAGATGTATTTATATCCTCTGTCCTGAAGAAAGTATGTAAGTTATTCTGAGCCATGTGCATACGCAGAGCTGGGGCTGAGCTAGAGCACCGTGAACCCCTGAGGAGTTTGTTGTGTGAGGGTGGAGGTGGATCTCACTGCTACTCCCTGCACTTAGCCAAAAAGGAACGCCAATCTGAGCTGGTTTGAAAGCAGGAAAACTCATGTTCTAACCCATACGGCACAGGGTGTCCTAAAAAAAAAAAAAAAAAAAAAAAAAGAAGAAGAAGAAAAGAGGGTGACCAATCTTTTTGTCCCAAACATTTTTGTTTCTGGGGCCAGCATGGCAGAGGTGAACGTGGAAGTCAAGAAGGGACGTGCCTAGCCCAGAAGCTACAGTCAACTAGTGTATTTTGGTTCATCCATGCCAGCTAAAGAATTAGCCAGGACCGAACATCGGTGACAATAAAACCCTTCTGGAGGTGCCCCAACGGCCCAAAATGACATCCTGGAAGCAGCATTTATTCATTCCCCTGGGTTGGAAGTGCAGGCCCTGTGGTTTGATTTTCCAGCTCAGCATGCCATAGGGAAGCTGAGATGAATTTCATGCTTGGAGAATTTTCTGCTTTTAATAATTGATCAAGAGAGAACAGTTGGGCAGAAATGCTTTAAACAGAAACTCGCAGCCTGCGGGCTCTCCGGGCCAGCTTGCCGCGCTGAAACTGCTTTTAGTGACAAGACAAAGTCAAGGGAGGGGGCCGGGGGGAGGGCACTGCCTCCAAAAACCGGGCCCTGCGGTGTGCTGCGGCTAGCTATTAAGGGCTTAGTGCCTCCACAACCAGGCAAAGGGGATTTCTTTAATCTTCCTGTTTGGAACATCTGGAGCCTGGACTCGTAAAACTTTCCTTGTTACTTTAACCCTTCAGGCCCTTTTTTGGGGGATGCAGGGCTATGTTTGGAGCACTGAGTGCACAGATCAGCCCAGYCGGTTGGAGAAGACCTGTCAACTCCTATTATCCAGGGCAACTGTGTAAAATCATCTCATTTATCAAGCACTATGTTAAAAATCCTGAGGGATAAGGTACAACAGCCGGACGCACTGAGATACGTCCACATCATCTTCTGCTGGCAGATGGAGCCTGGCTTGAAGTCGTAACCCTTTAAAAGCAAGCACTAAGTCCTCATTTTATCTCTTTGCTTGACTCCAAGCTGAATTGATGGTGGCTACATGATTTCTGGTTGAAGCCAACTCAGGTCTGGTAATGCCTGGGAATGGGGAGGTCCAGTTTGCTGTTTCTTGGACAGCCAGAAGGTGARGAAATGATCACGGCAGCCCAGTGGGCAGCAGAGTCTGTGCTCATGTTGCCCTGCCAGGGCAACAAGAGATATTCTTGAGTTTCAGTAGATATCCTATAAAAGTAAAGCTTTATGRGGCTGAAAATGCAGCAGAGCACAGGTCTTTCTCTGGGAAGTGTCTCAAGCCTCAGCACCTTGGCTCCTGGCTTGGAATGATTTTTAATACAKTCAACTCCAGCACTCCTAATCCAAAGCCTTTTAGCTTGCAGAGGTCACCTTGAGTTCAGAAGGCAAACTTCTCACCTGAGGTATAGTTTTGTTACAAGAAAGCAGATCTCCAGATAAGGACCTGTTTTGTTACAGGAAATCGATCTCCAGATACAGACCTGCTTGTAGCTTGGGAAATGCTGAGAACACCATAGATAAGGGGATTTTGGTGTTTATAGCTCAGAAGCTTAAAATTCATTTGCCTCCTTCCAATAGAGATGGGCAGGCCAGTAAAATAAACTCAGCTGAAGYAAGGAAGGGGCATAGCATTGTGATAAGGCAGAATTTGAAGAATGTCTGAAGTGGAACTGAAAGTGGAGATAGTCAACAGGGAGAGAGCAGGAAACCACAGGGAGCAGCATATCTTGGCCATATGTTTCTGCTGCAAAGGTTCAGCTGCTTTTTTAAGCTCAATGCTTCATTCTTACCTAGGAGGCTCTATGCAGCCATGCCTATCAGGAGCTCATGAGCTTCAATGCTCCTCTGAAAACTCAGGAGGCTGCACAGGCACCTCACCTTTGGCAGAAGCACAACTGTCTTGTCCCTCCAAATGCAAGAGAAACTTGAAAACATGATTTAAACATATGCTGAAGGCTTAGAGACTGGAAGGCCAAGAGAAAAAAAATGTATTATGAACTATCTTGACTTTTAAATCAACCTAAATGGTTGGGTTGGCAGGGCTCTGCTAGACTCTGGGACTCCTGCTACCCACTTGAGGGCTTTCTGCTGTGCCGTAGCTACTCTTTCAGTCCCAGGCTTGATGTCCACAAGGGTAAGTGAGAGCTTCTCTGTTAAACCCTGAAACCTCCTAAAGAGAGCAAAGGGAGCAATGCATTGCGCTGGGAGGAAGGTGGGGGAGGAAGAAGAGTGGGCGATGTTATATGTAGACAAAGAAGTCACACTACTTTTTAATAATTCTTTCCATGGCTATGGCCTCCCTGAGCACCACATTCCCGCCCCTCCATGTTTTTGCTGTTGAGGTCCTCTTCCCAACTCTCGAGAACCCTAAATGCTGGCCTTCAAGCTCTGTTTTTGGTATCTGTTCCAGGGACGTGAAAGCTCTCCTAAATCTTCCCTGCATCTCTGAGTTATTCAGTCATCTACGGGTTAAAGCAGTGGAGCAAGAGTTCAATGGCTTCAATTCCTCCCAGTCTTTTGGATGCATGGTTGCACCTGAACTCCCTAACCTGCACCTGTGGAGAGGACAAACCTTGGAAACAGCAGCGTGAAGCTGTCAGCCCCACACTACTGGGATAGACCCAAAGAAATCTAGGCACCCTCAGTCAAGCCATTTGTGCCTCAGTTTCCCCTTTGACAAGCTGCAGTAAGAGTAACATGGAGGAAGTCCATGAGTGCTGATCATGAGGGTACCAAGTATTGACTTCGCCTGTGCAAAGACACCTCCCCTTGCTCACTGCTTCCTTCTATGTGTGGCAAACCTGAAGTCAACTCCTGCACATCCAGGATGAACTACAAGCCACTTATCGGAATATTCACCTTTGACAGCAGCTGGGAAGACTTTCCTCCACCAACAAAAGCTGTTTATTTTAGAGGCTCCTGATCACTTCTTCACAGTCTATTTATACACCCATTGCCCAATGCTGCATTTGAGATGAAAGCTGAATGGCTTCCCAAAGGATAATATGCCATGGGAAGGGTGTTTTCAGAAGGTGCTTTAGTGCCGCCGCCACCGCTGCTGCTGGTATTTGCAAAACCTCCACGCCAGGAGACTTCAAAGCAGCTATGGCACCCTCGGCTCTGAGGCAGCAGGGAGGTGAAATGCCCTTCCAGTTCAGGCATGCCTTGGAGTTCACTAAAAACCACTTCTTATTAATCTGCGATTGAAACTGTAATTATGTCATCGCTCTGAACAACCCCATCGACAAGTTTAGGCACAGGGAGAACCTGAACGTACGAGGCTAGCGTGCTGCGTGCCGCACATATCCCAGGCTGATGGCTCTTGCGCGCTTGCCATGGAGATTAGTTGGCCTGGCAAAACCCAGTGTGTACTGCACTGTCCTTTCTGGTGGGGCCAAACACGAGCTGGGTCCTGAGGGCAAAGCTGCTCATCGTCAGTGCCAGCTCCACCTCACGTCTGTGTGCCCTACTGACCCGCAGAGGATGGCACTTGTCTCCCTACAGAATAACCAGGCCCCTGGAGGTACCTTGGTGTGGCAATGGCACTCATGCAATGGAGACTGGAACGCCCTGATCCATGCCGAGGATCTGTCCATGAGGCCTGGCTTTTCTCAGGAAGAAAATGCAATATTTGGAGCGTTGCTTTTCCCAGGAATATCCACTCCCCGGAGGTCTTCTTCAAGTGTCCCTCTTCTCCCATTAGGATCAAAAGCCTATCCCAAATCCCACGCTTTCCCCTGCTCGCTTGATGAGATGCAGGATGCTCTTTTCTGCTTTCATTGTTCTCAGATGTTTTGGACCTTATTAAATAACATTTCAAGTGCTGATGTTAATTAAAATTCCTTTTAACCACTCCCCGCTCACCCTCTTCTTGAAATCCCTCCTTAAAACCTCATTTGTTTTTGGGACCTTCCCAAACTGAGGCACTCCACACCAAGATTTTTTCATACTGCTCCTCCATGCCACATGCCTCCTCTGCAAAGAGCTCTGAAATGCAAAGCACCATCTGCACATGAGGGCTTCTTCTTCATCATCGCCTTACTATTATCATTTTGCCTGTCCTTGGGGTCCAAACTGGAGATACATGGAATGGATTTGGACAGTATTTATCTCACGCACTGTTCTTTGTCTGTGCCAGGAACACAAGAGCACGTATTAGTGATGGATATATAACATTGCACAAAAACAATTCCTCATCTCCTGCATTCGGTGCTGTTATGTGTGTGTCTCTTTGAAAGATGACATTTTAGAAACTGTGCTCCCGTCTGTTATGCACGGAYATTAAATATCTGGAATAACATCTATAAATTCTGTTTTTCTAGTTAATAAGCTCTATTCTAGGGTTTTGGACAATTGCACGTGCAGTGTACATGTCCTTTTGACATTTCATTAGCCTTCATGAAGGAGAAGACCTCATCCCTGCAGAAAAACTGGTATGCAGAYAAGAGATAAAAGTGTTAAATTGAGACATTTCATTAAATTCCAAAATTCTGTCCAATGAAATAAGAAAAATTACCAAGTAATAGAAGATGAGCCTGGAAGAGATTGTGGAGGATCAGCACTCATTGTAGATGTTGTCCAGTTACTTGCCATTTATCACTTCGTAGTGGTGATGGATGGGTATGTTAAAAGCAGATATTCCCAATAACCAACAGCAATAGGACAGTATGGAACATTTATTTAAAAAAGCATTTACAGRATGCTCTTATTCAGACTTCCCGGCCATCGCTCAGACGTGCTTGAGCAGCTGTGTCACTTGAGGGATGTGAAACGCCACCAGAAGCCTGTGGTTCCTCTGACGACTGTGTGGTTTGGGAAGCCCCTGGTTCAGTCCTGACCTGCTGGCTCCAGCAGGAAGCCGCAGAGTGAAATCCTGAGATTTGTCCCAYGGGGCTTTAGATGAAAGTTAGGGATGAGAAGGAGCCCTTCACTTTGTGTAGAAAAATTACAATTCCAGAACTGATGAATTCCTCCTGGAAGAGTAATTTAACTGTGTGAGGTCACTCCGGAGAGATTATTGCCTTCAAGCCCCCAGATTTTTTTTTTTTTTTTGAGGGGGGGCACACACTCCAGAGCACTTCTTATCCATTTTGAAAAGCTGCTTTTTCACTGCCCAGGATTTTTGATAAGTAAGAAGTGTTTTGTGCTATTTGATGCAATTAGCTCTGCGTATACAGTTGACTCCACTGAAGATAAGKGCCCTGGCACTGCAGAAGCAGCATCACCAGTGAGATAAGCCACAGCCGCTGTGTGCACTGTGTTTCCATTTCAGATTTCTGCCTCATGAAGAAGGTCAGACCCTCCTCTACAGTACACRGGTCCGGTTCTAGAGAAATACATGCAGTTAGAAATATGTTTCCAGTTGAAGAATAGGCCTAGTGCCTTTAAAATAAGTTCACAAATTGCTATGTGTGCACTGCATGTCTGCTAAGATTTTTTTTTTTTTGAATGCAGAAAGGAATTTTGAAACAGCATGATACATATTTTTTCTGCTTGAAAGATACGCCTTCAGTGGAGATGTTTGTGTGCACTGCAGGATTTTATGACCGAGAGCTCCTCTTACTCCTTTGTAGATTTTAATTCAGACCATTTGATACCTGCTAAAATACACCTAACCTTGCCTTGACCAGCATTTCTGATGGTGTTAGCTCCATCAGTGATGACGACCCCCAAAYCAGCCCCCTGAGGCTCAGTTTAGTGTCTGCTTCCATACCCGCTTCACTTGGGAAGGTGAAGGCGTGCTGCTTCCCGTAGACCAGCGAACAGTCTGCAAAAACCTCCGACAGCAATGACATCATGCTTTTTTGGCTCAATTGTCAATTTTTCAAAAACTGTAGGTCAACACTATGGTTGAATTTGTGTCAAATGTGGCAAATAGCTTCCACAGAAAGGAAGGAAAAGAGAGGGGACAGAAATGCACATATTTTAAAGAGCTGCTTAAACTTTTCACAATTAATTCCTCTCCCTATTAGCTGGATCAGTTGCTTCCCCAGAAAAGCTTCTACGTGCACGACGCAGAGGTGCCCCCGTCCAGCCCGTCCGTGGAGCCCCAGCCCCTTATCTCCCCCCTCCACCAGATCTGCTGCCAGGAGAAGCTGGATTTGAGACCAGCTTGTGTGGAGCAGGGTGCTGTGGGGCCTGSTGGCCGGGGGCTGATGAATGTGGCCGATAATGGTGCTGGGTTTCCTGCAAATGGAGTCCTGGCTCCACGAACTGACCCACCACCGCGGTGGTCAGGGCTGAGATGGGTGCGATAAAAAGCCCKTGGTGGCAGTAGACTGCTCAGCTGCCGGTGTGACGGGCCGGGAGGCAGCGGGCTGGAGCAGGGCCAGTCTGCACTGAGTYTGGCACCTCCAAGGTGAAACATCCCGGGGACCTGGGATGACCCCRCGGTGTGGTGGGGCTGGAGGTGGTGGTGTTTCAAGCTGTGGCTCCTGCAGCAGGGGAGCAGTGTCGTTGCTCCAGCTGCTYGAGGCTGATTAGCTCGAAGTAGCGCGGGAAATCGGGTCATGGCTGGAGAACAACCCAAAAGAGAGTGGAGATCAGGTTAAAAAATACCTGCCACGTGCCCAGCGAGCAGAATCGGGTATTCCTGGGGCGATTTCCCACGGACRTGGGTCTGCAGATGCAGTGGACATCCCGTGCAGACGTTGCCCCCACTACCGCAGAAGCAATCGCAAGAGGGAATTTGCACCACGGGCACCAATGGTGAGAGGAGCAATTGCAAGAGAGGATTTGCAAGCGTTTTGGCTGCAGCCGAGCCAGATTTGGCCCGGGGCCAGGGTGAGGGCCAGGGGCAGCAGGCGCCGGGCGTCCTGTGGAGTCCCCGACTGCCTCCCCCGCGCCAAAAGCGCTCCGGTGCCGTGACGTCTGGGCTCCCTTCCAGGTCCGTCATGGGACTCCGAGCAAATCCCTTGGGGCAATCTGATCCCCAGGACGCCGGGCACCTCTCGCTCAGGTTACGAAGGGTTTTCCAAAAAAGCTTGCTGCGGTTGAAGGCAGTTCATTGACAGCCCTGGGGGCTCCCGCAGTTTGCACCGCTAATTTGGGGGACACTGCGGCTCGCAGCTGCACAAATGGGCTGAAACTGCTTATTRCTCCGTGCAGAAACAAGGCTCCGCTGCGACAGGCCTACTTTCCACCACGGCATATAACCTTGGGTTCGATTGCTGTCACATACCGGGGAAAAAAGCACCGCTCGTCCTGCACAAATAGCAGAGGTTATATAGCAGCCGGCGGACGTTAGCAGTTTTTCCTTCACGGCGCATCAGACTCGATGATGAAATTCTGTCTGAAGCTTCATGGGGACAGAATTACACGCGTTTCCCAGTAGTCCTTGAATGGCTATCAAATGTGTCAGGGTTATAAGCCAGCCTGGAGGGACTTTTTCTCCAGTAGCTCCCATTCCAGGAAACGAGTCTGCCCCGCACATTCCCTAAATTTGCAAGCAGTCGAGAGGGCAGCATCGTTAAAATCAGAGCGTCCTTTYTGGTTGAGTTTTGACTAGCTCTTGAGTAGTTTAGGAGGTGAAATAACCACACATACCACAAGTCTTGCAGCTGGAAGGGACAAGCGGACCACTGGGAAACAAAACTTGCTCGCAGTGCTTGTTATTCCTGTAACTATAGGAAAATTTAAGAAGGAAGAGACTTCTGGACTAGCTGGCTTCTCAGACCATCTTGGTGGACTATGCAGAACCAGTTTCAGATTTTCAGCCTGCAACCACCAAAACAACATCTCCACAAAAGCCTGCCCATGGTCAGGAGTTACTAGGGACCCATTAGGAACCAGTGGCAACTTTATGAGCAGCCCCAGGGCCCCCAGAGCAGGCATGGAGCAACCTGGGGCCTTCTTGTTGCCCAGAGGCGGTCCCTGGTGTGGTGCTGGAGATGTCCTTTGGCCAAAACTCCTCCCTCCATTTTCCCAAGCAGGTACTTGGAACCACTCATGATCAGTAATGGCATCAGGAACCTTAACATAGAGTCCAGGGAGGACATGGTGCCAATGGCTTYCTAGTGCCGGGGAGTGCTCCTGGCTGTGTTGGATGCGCCACCATGGATGGAGCCCAGAGCCTGGCTGTTGGCAGATGAAGCGCATCCCTTGCTCCATGGCCACCTGACAGGTTTCTGGGCCACCAAATTTGCCCAGGCTCCACGACAGGGTGGCCACATGCAAAGGGAGTATTAGGACTCCATTTGTTTGTATAGGTGCCAGGCCTGCACAAACCTCTCAGTTGTACCGGGAAGCCGTCTGGAGGYCCAGGGAGCCAGCATGGGATAAAGTAGTCCTGAAGAGCACTCAAAGCAGTAGCCGTGCAGCTGAGTGTGGTCCAGCACCTGGCAACATTCCTAGATACTCTTCACAGTTTCACAGTACACCTCACTTTGGATTTGWCATCGTAGGTAGTTGGGCTATTTTTCTTTCTTTTAATCTAAAAATGGAAAAAGAGGCCTGGGGTCAGGTACGTTTGAAGAGCATACTGGACCGGGCGGTGGAGGCCAGGAGAGGCAGTGTTTGCAAGGTCTGCGGCTGGGCTGARTCCCATCAAACTGGGAATATCACAAGAGGCTCCTCTACCGCAGYGCCCCAGCATTTCCACGCAGGCGAGGAAGGCATGCTCCAGCAAAATCATAAAATGACCAACTTAAAGAAAAAAAATTCAATGCCCCCCCCCATTGCCTCCCTCCCCGTGAACTTTTTTGAACTTGAAAAAAAACAAAACAAAACAAAGCAAAACAGGACTGGGTTCAGCTTCAGTTCAAGTTGTAGATAAAGCTCAGCCTCGTGCTAATTTTATCGCAGCAGTTCCCACCATTCCCGGCAGACAGTCGCTCCGCTGAAACCCCCGGCGCCCTGCACGCTGCGTGCAGTCCAGCCGACGTGGCCACGCGGGACCGGCGGAGGCACTGCCACATGCTCTGGCCACCGAGCGTCTCTGGACACCAGGCCGCTTCAGCCACCAAGCATCTCCAGCTACTGAGGATCTCTGGGCATGAAGCATCTCTGGCCACTGAGTGTCTCTGTCACCGAGCATCTCCAGCCAGGGCCACCCGCAGATCTGCTGGGCACATGAGGGCAGAGCCACGTGACGTCCCGCACTTGCAGGCCTTTGCCTGGGTTTCCTTTTATTTTTTTTTTCCTGTTACTTCCCTCAGGAACAGACCTTTGATCTCGTGCCACACAGGCAATTAGTTAAACTGGAGAAGAGGGTAATTAGGGGAGTAATTGAGAGGAACCGGCTATGGGGAAGGAAGCCATGGGCCACACTTAAAGGGGAATGGAGGAGCAGAGGGGACCACAGACCTGCCCTGGGCATCATCTCCGTGGACCTGTGCATGTAGCCGGGAGAGCAGAGTGCTATTTAAGGACGGTGCTGGCATGGGGACTAGGAGAGTCCTAACCAACAGAGCAGGGAGATGTGGGATTAGCCCCCCGAGGAGACCAGYTGCTTCATCCAAGGGTCCCTCAGAGGTAGTGCCCTGGTGGTGCGAATGACGGTTCAACTTCTCGCAATAGCTGTAAAATAAAACCCTCAGGATACAAGTTACCTTGGCTGTAAAAYAATATGTGCACCATATTTCACAATCTTTGCCATCAGTCTCTCCCCAGAGCAATATTTTTTTATGGCATTTGCCCTCAGACCAGTTTTTCCTAATGCAACGTGGATCTTTACCCCAGGCTGGTTTTTGTAACCCTTCTCCTGACACAGCTCTGATCAGCTCCCACTCTTGCCCCTGCCATTTCCAACACATTTCTCCTCTGATCCTCGCCAAAACTGGACTCCCCCGGCCTCGCTCCATGACAAGCATCATTCTGAGCTTGCTTGAACTCAATATTTAGAAATTTCGAAAATCAAAGCTTAGATATGAAACCCTGAGCTTGTGCCAGCTCGGCTGTGATAAGGGCGATCGGTCCGGAGCCACGGGCTGATCCGGGCGCAGCCCGATGGCACGTTGGCATTTCTCCCCGCATGGCAAATCTGCTTCACGAGAAGGGCTGAGATCACGGTCCCAGCTCCTACCACCGATGTCCTGTGGGAMAATGTGGCTTTTGCTCTCCATAACCATAAATATGGACTCTGCACAGGCCCTAAACACCAAGGGCTCTCACGGGCCACTTTCTCTCCCTCTCTTTCCCTGATGTAGCCCCAGGTATCGCAGCCTAGKTCCTTCACTGGGTGAATTTATTGTATCTCTGTCGGTTGCAAGGGAATTAATCTGATTTCAGGACTTCTCTATTTTCTTCGCGTAGTACTGCTACCAATGACCATTGCAGCATTAGCAAGGAGAGGTTGTTTTTCTCTTTTTTAAATCAGCCTACCATTAACCCTTCTACCCCCAGCTTGGCTTGAGCGAGGGAGACGACACGGCTGCATGGACCCCCCGCCGTGGGGTTGCTGCCTCCCCGTCCAGTGGCTCCCTCCAGCCGTGCAGATGTGGTCAGACCTTCGCTGCCTCCAGCCACCGACTTCACAAAAATGAAAACTTTTCACTGGAATGTGCAATGGGAAGTTATTGAAGAGATCTGGGCTAATGAAGTCAAAAACACTGTGTTTAAATGTTATTGCTACAGCAACATAACATAGCTCAACATGAGATACTTTGTTTGGGGAAAAACTTGGGCAGTTTAGGCCAGAATGGAACTTTGAAATCTCAGCATTTCTCTTGAGGAGGACTTGGCACTTTGGTGGCATGTCCTGGGTACGTCCACCACAGAAACATAACACACGTGTTTTACCCCGTGGATAATTAGAGCAACTTCCCCAAGAGCTGTAGGTGGCTTTTGCATCCCTGGAAATACTTAAAGATTGGATTTTTTTCCCCCAGAAGTCAGGCTCTAGGAGTTAACTCAGAGAAATCCTGTGGTTTAAGACAGATAGGAAGCTAAACTGAATCGTCACTTTTGAGTAGCTGTGCAAGTCTCTGGCTTTATAATTAATGATCACAGCAGAGGATCCAAAAGGAAGAGGCTATGTACTCTTGCCATGTGTGCTATTGTTTTAATATTATTGTTGTTCTGCTTGTTATTAATGCTGTGATAGCACCCAAAACTTAAGAGCCTGTTCCTCCAGCTATGGAAAAAGTACTTCTGGTGTCTAAAGAACCTACAACCGTCGGAAATCAACACAGTAATTAATGCACATTATTTACTGCCAAATGGCTTTGGCAAAAAAAATTGCAACAGTCAGAATGAAAAACGAGGTTCAACCTTTGCACCACGAGCGTTCGTACGGCGTAGCAGGAGGACTGGTCCCCAGCACAGCCTCGGCGGGACGGGGCTTGTCCAACCCACCAGGCGCTGAGCCCGAGCGAAGCCAAGGACCAAGGACACTCAAATGAGTCATGTCACCCAGCTTTTGCATCTTTTGAGGCTTTTGCAAGGCAAAAACGAAGGGTTCACCTGGGAAAGGGGGTGGAGGCTGGGTGCACAGGCACATTTTGGCCTACTTTTCGCTTGGTTGCGCCAGGGTCCCACTGGCGTTTTTGCACTGACCCTGCTCCAGGGCGATGGCTTTGCGATGCCGTCTCTTGTCCCCGTTGACTCCGGGCACGGCGATTCATAACGAGAAAAATCGCTTCCTCGCCGTCACCGACACTAAAGAAAGCCGGTAACACATGCAGCCCCAGAGGAGGGTTTAATTACAAAGGCAGAGCACCGGCGCTGTCCCACCCTGCCCATTAATGTTCTGTTTTTACTTTTGCCAAAGCAATAATCATTTAAGCTACATTTCTGCGTGCGAACATGGCAGCAATGCCGTTGCATTAAGTGCRAACTCGCTTTGTGACTTAGCTGGGATTTATCTTTGTTATCTGCTTGCCACTAGCGTGAGCATTTAAAAACTYGGTCATTACTCAGTATTAGAAGTGGAGCTGCTGGGAAAGCACAGCATCCCTGCTCTTTGCACGTTTGCCGTGTTTTAGAAAAGCAAGGCGAACTTGCGGTGATTCTTGGGGGTTTCTTTACTCATTGCTCTCAGGGTTTTCCTGCTAGGGATTTGCAGAAACATTCCTGCTTCTAGAAAGTTTCAGAACTGCAGCAGTGACCATYTATCTGCTCCAAAAGGTCTCATCTTTGCTAAGCGTTGTTTTCTCATTTAAAAAAACTCCTGCCATCCAGGAAGAAATTTATCTCCTTCACTGCAAAACTCTGTCCTGTCTGGCTGATGCAGCAACAGAAGCTACAGGAACAGTCGATGAGTGTGTAAAAGTACCATGACAAAAACAGTTCCTGGCCGAGTCAGCCGATATTTCAGCAGATAGTGGGAGATAACGCAAGCCAGGCTATCGTTCTTCTCTGTATTATCATCCAAACAACCCCGAGTCTGGCCATCATCTGCAGAAGGACTGAACAGTCCTTTTATCATCTCCAGCATGGGAGCAGATACTTTCATCATCAGGCTATGGGCAGAATTGTGTCCACAGTGCGAGCAACGGGCCAGAGTACAGATTTGGGAAATGGCATGTGTAGACCAAGAGGGCTGTTGCTCCCATCACCTACCGCAGGAAGATGTTTTGGAGAGGCAACAGGAATTCTGTAGATGCTCCATCACTAGAGGTTTTATGAGTAAGTCAGTCCAACATCCCCAAGAATGAGGCCGGGTGAGTTGGTCCTGCTTTGGGACAAAAGGGTAGACTAGCCACCTCGCACTCCCTTCCAGCCATGTTTTCAGAGAGTAACACCACCTGGCAGGTCACAGCATGTGATGGCTCCCCACCTCCAAGCTGTGGCTGCCTCCGGCCCTGAGGCGGCCCGCAGGCTCCGAAGTTTTGCTTTCTGATGGCTTGGCTGCCTTGTGTATATTTAGTTGTGCCCCAGTGAGCTTCAGGAAAGCCTGTCTGCAGTTTGGAGGTGTTTACTCACTGCCACCTCCTCCGTCCTGGGATATGCTTGCTGTCTTCCAAGCCACCACATCAAACCCACTGCCTTCTGGTGTAGCTACATCCTCAGAAGTGGTGTGTGCATCACAGCAGCCTTAGCTTTATTAAAAGACCAGCAAAGCCTCTTGCACTTTAGCTCCAGGGAGCTTCGGTCATAGCCACAGCTGAGCCTCTTGACCATATATCAGAGGTGGCTCTGGTAAACAGTGAGCAGAGACTCCTGCAGGGTCCTTGCGACACAGCTGATTTGCAGCTTGGCCAAGACCTGTACTTACAGAAGTACAAAACCTGTTTGGAGACGGGGCTGCATTCTCCTGGGATTCACAGGCTCATTCCAGTGCAAACTCAGTGTGGATGTGTTTTTCACCTTTGCATGTCCAAAATGCAACATCGGTAAAGAGAATCATCCTCCACCAGTCCTGTATGGTAACCGGTGGTAACCGGTGTGCAAACCTAGGGGTGGGGTAACACCATGTCCCCAGGACACGGTGGTTAGGAACATGCACAAAAAGTATCTTAGATTGCTTCAGTTACTATAGGGCTTTTTCCTTCTTTCCCAAACTGCATTGCGATGAGTCCACGCATGGTCACATACAGGATTTCACAAGAGAGAGGGGCATTTCTTAAAAAGCAGCAAGTGGATCACCTGTAATTTTCTTACCATAGGCCAGGAGCCCCATGACACATGCACTTAAACCACTTTCCTTGAGTGACCTGCGCTACCAGTGAAGTTCCTGGGCAAACACACGCATTTCAACTAACTGAAAACCATTGCTAATTGACTTCAGCTAGACCAAAAAGGGTTTTCCAGAGAATTCTTAGCAAAACCACAGGCTTTTTTCTTTCTTTCTTTCTTTCTCTTTTTTT